>NC_068319.1:18317850-18617850 GCF_025860055.1 Xyrauchen texanus | reverse complement strand
TCTGACCCAAAGAGGTGAGACATTCACTCTTATAGGACTGGTACATAAGATGACACAAGATGTGAAGAATTTCTTTCTCAAATCTCGTTTATATGGGTGTCATTTTAACTTGCAGTAGTGTGAGTTAGAGGACTGTGGTTACTTCTGTGCAGGTGGAAGCCACAGCTGCAGGAGCTGTTGAAGTTACCTGCGTTCATGCGTGTGTCCTCCAGCGGGAACATGCTGAGTCAAGTTGGCCACACTATACTGGGCATGAACACAGTCCAGCTTTACATGAAAGTCCCTGGCAGCCGCACTCCAGGTCAGTGTACATACGTGTGCAAACATATATGTGTTTGTATTATTAACTTTTTGGGAGCTAATCTTTTTTTAACCCTAACCCAAAATAAATATTTTAGTGTTTTTTAATGTGAAACAAGACATGATTTTATACATTTATATATTTATAGGACTGCTTCAGAACTGTGGTCTCTACGAGAATAGTAAAACCAACCATATTCTGCCCCACACAAAATATGGTCATAGAGCTTTTTAAAAACTTAAAGTCTGCCTTCTTCTCTCTAGGACATCAGGAAAATAATAATTTCTGTTCAGTGAACATCAATATTGGCCCTGGAGACTGCGAGTGGTTTTCGGTCCATGAACACTACTGGAAAGCCATCAGTGACTTCTGTGAAAAGTGAGTCTTGGATCACATAAACCCCTTATATTTTAGTTATTTTTATGGCTTTGCACAAAATTTAAGTTAAATTAAAATGTAGGTTAGAATATTTTTTTATAGATATATGCTATGTCATTGGTTGCACACTAGATGTAGAAAGTTGACTACTGGTCTTCATCTTAATGTCATTGATACTGGATCATTTAGAAATGTATCGCTGAAGAGAAACATGCTTTCATGTGTTAGGCATGGTGTGGACTATCTGACTGGCTCATGGTGGCCTGTCCTTGAGGACCTTTATCGTTCAAACATCCCAGTGTATCGCTTCATTCAGAGACCTGGAGACCTGGTGTGGATAAACGCTGGCACAGTTCACTGGGTTCAGGCCGTGGGCTGGTGCAATAACATTGCATGGAACGTGGGTCCTTTAAATGGTGAGCCTGTTCATGACGGTAGAGGGAGCCAAAGACTGCCCAACAGGCAAAGTGTAAATATATTTCGCACATATTTCATATCATGACTTACTAATCTTTGCTTTCATTATGTGTCCATTGTCTTCCCAGCCTATCAATACCAGCTGGCTCTTGAGCGCTTTGAGTGGAATGACATCAAGAAAGTCAAATCTATTGTTCCTATGATTCATGTGTCCTGGAACGTCGCCCGCACAATCAAGATCACAGACCCAGACACATTCAAGATGATTAAGTGAGGGCGGTTTTAAGATATTTGTGTAGAGGAACCAGGGTTGTGTAGTTCTGAATTCAGGGTTCCCACAGTCATGGAAAATGTTAATAAATGAGGGAATTTTTCAATTGTGTTTGCCAGGCCTGTAAATGCCTGGCAAAAAGGAAATTTGTCTGAATCAAAAAAATAAAATCAAAAAATCCTGATCCAGTATTCACAAATGACTGGAAATCTTGTGGAAAAGTCATAGAAATTCTTGGTCAAAAAGTGTGGGAACCCTGATATTTAATTGAGAATACCTTTACAATTCTAAATAAATTCCACATTTTGTATTAAATTTGAATTTATGCAGCGTAAAAGATACAGAAGTGTAATTCATTTTAATTAAAGGAAGTAGAATTACATTGGAATGAAATTCACCTAAATGAAAAACTGATGCAAGTAGTTTTTAATAATAATAATAATAATAATAATACATTCTTAATTTAGAGTATGAATCTCCCATAAACATATTATAATACACACAGCATAAAGGGTCTGTCCACAAATATTAGATGACATTAATAATCAATGTTTGAAATGCCACCTATATAAATTTGTATTTTTTTCATTTATGAAATTAAAGGTATAATTCACCAAAAAAACTCAAATTCTCTCATTATTTACTTAAACTGATAACATCCCAGATGCATTGTCTTTCTTCCTTCTGCTGAATTTTAGAAGAATATTTCAGCTCTGTTGGTTCTCACAATATAAGTGAACTGTGACCATATATTTTAGACTCCAGTGGTTTAATATACTGTATGTCTTCTGAAGCAATCCAATACCTATAATGGGTATAATGGGTATAATGGGTGTGGGTGAGAAACAGATCAATATATAAATCCTTTTTTACTATTAATCTTCACTTTTACTTCAAATGTGAAAGTGAAAGTGGAGATTTATAGTAAAAAATCTTACATATTGATCTGTTTCTCACCCACACCCATTATATCACTTTAGAAGACATGGATTTAACTTTTATGCAACCTTGATGTAGTTTTCGGCATTTCAAATGTCTAGTCATCATTCACTTGCATTCTAAGGACCTGCAGAGCTGAGGTATTATTTAAAAAATCTTTGTTTGTGTTCAGCAGTTGTAAGAAAGTCATACATATCTAGGATGTCATGAGGGTGAGTAAATGATTTCACTTTCATTTTATGGACCATGGCGGAAGAATACTCTGCTCTAATTTACCCCAAATATTTCAAATGTAGCCAAACATGATGCAAACTTACAAAATGGAAACCCAACAACTAAGAAATTATTTATTCTTGAAATATTTGTTGAATAATTTTTTTGTCATTCAAATTCAACATCCTGTGAAGCGTATTCGATTTAATTCAAATTCCAACTCATGACTTAAAAAGTAACCAATTCTTAAATTCTGGATCTTGCTCAACCTTGACAGGCACTTTATTTAAGAAATTGAGACCTACTTCATTCTTGTTCAAACCATATCATAGTTCAGTCTCCTCCGTGTCTCCTCTCTCAGACATTGTCTCCTCCAGTCCATCAAACACATTCAGATTTTGAGGGACCAGCTGGTGTCTTCAGGAAAGAAGATCTCCTATCAGAGCAGAGTGAAGGATGAACCAGCGTACTACTGCAACGAGTGTGATGTGAGAACCACAAACACGTCACTAGAAAATACATCAATGTTAAATAATGTCCTATCATGACACGTTGCTTGTTCTTTACATTTTTGTGACTGTGTGAACAGGTTGAGGTGTTTGACCTGCTGTTTGTAACCAGTGAGAACAGCACTAGGAAGACATATGTAGTTTACTGTGAGCATTGTGCTCGGGGACAGAACCCCAGTCTGTCAAGGGTGGTGGTATTGGAGCAGTACCGCATAGAAGAGCTCATGAACACATACGATAACTTCACCCTGGTGAGACTCTCACAAACACAGTAATATGCAACAAAAAACAGGCTTACATAGCTTGTAGGACAGTCAACACACCATTCCTAACTTTGTATATTGTAAACCAGGGGTGCCCACACTGTTTTGTGTGATGATCTACTTTTAAATGACTCAATAAGAAATACCAACTAAAAAAACACAGTTTCATTTCAAATAAGAAAATGCTTGTTGGGACTACTGCATGTATCCTTACATGGAATTCATCTTCTAATTAATAAAAAAATATATAATAATGTTCAATGTTGATATCCTTCAGTTTTAAAACTAAACCCAAAACACCTACAGCACAATAGATTACAATAGCCAGGGCATTTACCTTATTCTGATGACTTGCACTGAATGGAATCAGACAGTTTTGCCTAATCCGGGCAGTAGCGTCGCAATTTCACGCTCTGTCCTCAGAAGTCCTTGGAAGGCGCGTATACGCAAACCTAGTTGGCATGGCAACTGAATAAACAAAACCTCGCCTGGTCAAGACACAAACTAAAAGGAGTAAATTTTGTGCGATCTACCAGCATTGCCTTTGCGATCGACTGGTAGATCGCGATCAACGTATTGGGCACCCCTGTTGTAAACATTAGGCGCTAATCTCAAAATTGCAAATATAGGCCTATGCCTATGACACTCTGCCCGCTTGACCAGTGTTGGGTGTAATTGCATTACAAAATAATTAGTTACTGTATTGTAATAACTTTTAGGGACAAAAAGTAGTGTAGTGCATTACATTTTATATTCTTGTAATCAGAGTACAGTTATTGACTTTGAATGGAATAATTTCTTTTAAGTACATTACTTGGGTTAAAAATATATCTAAAAAACATTTTATGTATAATACAATTAAAATGTGAATTCATATGTTCATAATGTCTGTTTGCATTTCTCTGACAGCTGAAGGGTGTGCGACAATGAACAAGGAGAAAATAGACATTATTTTGAATTTGTTCAGCGGAAAAACAAAATACTTGTGTTTTAGAAAGTAACTTAAAAGTAAAGTAATTACTGATCACTTCAATGAAAGTAATCACATTACTAAAGTAATCTGATTATAATTTTAGAGGAGTAGTTAATAATTTGTTGAAGATTCCTTTTTTTGTAAATTACCCAACACTGCACTTGACAGATGAACCAAGTCAATTCTTTTAGTAGTTTTAAATATTTTTTCTTTAGTAAACGGGGCTCACTAATGGCACTCAATCATTTGAGAAATTGAGAAATTAACTACACACTAAAAAAAAAATTTAAACGTCCCCTTTAATTTTGAGTAGAAAATGAATTTAAGATTGCACAAAACAAGAAGTTACCAAACGTTACAACAAAATGAACAATAAAATGATGTAAACTTGCAAACAGTGAAACCATATAAACTGCTGGGAACACCAGCTTCCAAAAGTTGAGAAAAATGTACTTATTTGACATGTATTTACCTGTGAAATTTTCTCATTAGCAAATAAATATGACAGGGTTTTCTAGTTTAGGATTAATATGACACATTTAAAAAAAATAACAAACAATCATAAATAATATTTACTCGCAAGTTAGAGCATTATTATTATATTACAAGTTTGAATGAAGAATTTTCTTAATATCTTCAAGTTCATGCTCAAACTAACTCATTCAATGTCTTCAATGTCTTTTCTGCTATCTTCACTACATCACAAAATCTTTTTTTCAGTGCACAATCAGCTTTTGTTAAAAATAACGCAATTTAATTTGATGAAACTTTATTATTAAAATTGAAATGCATAAAACGTAAAAATTTTAAAAATATTTGTGAGTGTATGATAAAATTGAAAATATGTATAGTATGCAATTATAAGGTGATTGATAATTGAATTTTTATTTTGTCTTTCTTTTTCTATGATATATTTCCCTATTATTAATGATCAATTTCACAATGAAACAGCCACATATATCCACACATTTAGCATTTACTGAATATGTTTTGTTTTTGTTTTTTCTCAGTCTCCAATTCCATGCTCTCGGTGAGCTTGATGTCTGAAACTACACAGCCATAACCAAATCTTCCACCCCAAAGCAGCAGCACAAACCTTTTGTTCTCCTTTTTTTTTACCAAAACCACTACTGCAAACATATGAAACAGCCAATCATATCGCTGTTTACATCACATTGTTTACAATATTATCCACAGATGTCTCTCCAGCTCAGTCGTCTTCCCCTCAGCCAGCTACCGATAAGACATCTGATGTAATCGTGTACCTTCGTATAACGTCTCTGATTATAGAATGACTAGAGTGGTGCTCAAGTTAATAAAGTGTAACTTGGCTATCAGGTCATTCATCCACAATGGATAACTGCTGTGAAACTTTTTTTTTTTGTTTGTTTTTTTTATTGTCAACTTGCCGAACATGTGCATTAATTCAGGTACTGATGGAGTTTAATTTTTATGCAAATGGAAGACGATTTCACCAGTCCCATTATTCTTCGTCTTTGGTTTATCTGAGTAAGTGGTGCTTTGATACAATGTATAAGCAGCTGGGGATTTATTCATTTCTCATGGAGCTGTTGACCATTGCATTGGCATTAAGTTTTATTCTGTTGTTTTGGTCATGTCATATTTACAGTACTACAATTCCGATCTTTGTAAATGGTATTTGCATAATTGACTGGGTGCTATTTGTCAAAGGTTTTTCAGAAAAATAAACTTTTTAACAGTCTAGACTAACACCATTTTGGCCTTGTGATTTTACATTTAGACAAAAGGTGAGTTCATAATATTTGATTAAGTAAACTCAGAGCATTAAAAATATCATGTGTAATACAGTATATGTAACAGTTATTCAAAAAATACGGGTTTAATCTAAAACTTATTTGATTGCATTTGTCTGGAAAACCTTGTGTGTTACGTGATAGTTTTTGTACAATAAAAAAAAAATCATTCCTGAAACTTAAACTTGTGGCTTTTAAAGCATTTCTCAGATTTTTTTGGCTTTGGAATTCAAATTCCAGAATTTTTTTAATCATTTAAATATTCTAATTATTCTTTGTTTTGTTTTTTATTTATTCAGTTGTCTTTTTATTTTGTATTTATTGATTGTTTGTGGTGCTCCTATTCTCTAAAACATACGTATTTTGAAAATCTTTCTGTTGTGCTGATGTGTTGAGGCTTACGGGGGGGACGTCTGATTGAAAATGGTGCTGATCCCCCTTCCTCCTGGGTCTCTCTGTCTGTATAATGATCTGTAGGCTTGAAAACATGAATATAAGTAAATCTCACAAGTTGGTGCTTAGAACAGAGTCAGTACACTTTTATGAACAGAATGTCTTTGTACTGTATATTTAACACATTAAATTTGTTTGCTCTATTTTACATGAGGTACAGGATATTGTGACATGTGTATGATTCCAGTCATTCTAGCTGTTATGATTATAATGACCTTTCCCATTTGTATCATTAATGGTCAATTTCAGTGAGAGGTTTCAGATTTGTGTTCCATCAATACCTCTCAAGTTCTCTTTCAGGTTCATTGCCATTTTTGTTTGTTTTACTGTACAAAAATAATTTTAAAAAAAATGATAAAATAGAAAAAATAAATAAATGAAAAAATATTAAGGAACTGAGCCAGACCTGTCTAAAACATTTTGTGATTTTGTGTGTTATAACTGATATAATTATACCTATAAAAAAATAAACTATGATAAATTGACATCTTTGTTTACTTGTGAGTTATTTCTGGATTGGAGGTTGTGTGCAGAAGCGTATTAGAGGAAATGTACAGATTCACTGAGATTTCCCCCTGACTGTAATGTCTCCTGTCTGTCTGTGAAGTGGAAGTTGTGGGCTTTGGAGATCATGGGACAGATGTGATATTTTAGTCACACACCAGCTTTCTCTGCAGACTTAACTGCGGAAATCCTGGCTCCAAGGACAGGAAGACAGGTTTTCCTCTTTTATGACTCTCGGGATAGCTCTCGTTTTTCACCATCCATCCACACTACAACTTAACCCATACAGTGGCCCCAAAAAGTATTTAGACACTTTTGAACACTTAATATCTATATTTTTGTGAAATGTATTGCTTAAAAAAGTGCATGGTATTTTCTTTCAAATAAATGCCAAATGCATTCATGCATGTCTGGCTTAAAGGGTTATTTCATCCAAAAATGAAAATTCTGTCATAATTTACTCACCCTCAGGCCATCTAAGGTTTAATCAATATCTTGTGAAGCGACGTGGATAGCAAAATGTTCTTGGCCCAGACCTGGCTGCATTCTGCCTGTGAGTTTGGCCCACATTCCGTGTGGAATTACAGTCTAAAAACCCTAAAAGCCACTTACCGAATGTAAGAAGTTTCCTCCCCAGCCACACTTATCCTGTTCCCCCAGTATGCAACCGTAAATGGACTACTAACTACTGTGCCAGAATCCCCAGACATCAGCCAGAAAACAGCTAAAAAACTGCCGTTGCCACACCAGAACTCAGCCGCAACATATCCTGTAAATCCCCAGAAAGCAGCCATAATTAAACCAGTTATGCCAAAATCCTCAGATGTCAGCCAGAAAACAGCCTTAACATTACCAAGCCCCATATCCATCCATCCATCCATCGTCAACCGCTTATCCTGTGTACAGGGTCGCGGGCAAGCCCCATATGTAATGCAATATTTTCATATTGCATTACATATGGGGCAAGCCCCATATGTAATGCAATATTTTCATATTTTGTCAAATAAGTGGTAAAAAGCAAAGGTGTAGATAAAAAAACATATATATATATATATATATATATATATATATATATATATAATTCAACATTAAAGCACTCAGATGTCATACAATTGCCAACATAACTGCAACCCTCCTGGGAAAAATGCACATACTCAATCTTTACATAAGTGTGAAAATTTGTAAAGGATAAAAAAAAAATACAAAAGCTGCAGAAAGACAATATAACAAAAGCAAGCAATAAATGTAAAAAATAGTTCAGCATTAAAAAAATAAAACAATATCTAGAGAAAATAGTAAAATATACAAATGTAAACTATGTATTGGATACAATAATATTACAAAAGCAAGCAATAAACACACAAATGATGAACAATCAAATAAGATGCAAAACAACTGAACTGAAAAAAAAAGTACATGTAAAAATTATAAATAAAATAGTTTGTAAAAAATAAATGTTAACCTGATCTGTTAAAAATAAAAGCAATCTAAAAATAAAAGAAACAAGTTTGTAAGCTATCTTTCAAAATGACAAGTAAGGAGGAAGGAGAGAGACAGTGTTTTTTAGGTAGAAGCAAAACAGTTAGTGCATTAGTAGGATTGGGTCATGTGGTCACGAAAGAGATGCGTCTTCAGATGTTTCTTGAAAGTAGCTAGAGAAACAGCTGCCTTGGGTGGAGCTCGGAACATCTTTCCACCAGCGTGGAAAAGTGGAAGACAAAGTCCGAAAAAGTGATTTTGTGCCTCTGTGAGATGGCTCAACTTTGGATTTCTTCTAACAGCCTAGGAGAAGAGCATAGGCTACAAGATTAGTGAAAATACAGATACATTTATTTGTACAGCATGAAATCTAACTCTGAATGAAGAAAGTCTTTAGCACATTCCAAGGACTGGTCGTCCCTCATAACAAAAGTCTAGAACTTTCTATTTCAACAAGCTCATGTCAAGAACGTTCTATATTTAAGGTTAATTCCAGAAATATTTACAACAAATGCACTTACCAATCACACCCCTCTTAAGATCCAGGCTTCTTCCTTTTCACACCTCTCCAGTTGACAATTTTTGCTAAATCTTTTTAATGGTCTGCTTCCTTATTCTTCAGAGTGTGTGTCAAGGCCACTCAACGACCTTACTCCAAGTACCTGATTTTTTTGTAAAAACATGCAGTCAATATTAAGCCAATAATACTAGTGCATGCCTAGCACTAGCACAAAACTTTCCAGATTTGATAGTTAATCAAAAATTCAAAAGGAAATCACCCACCACCGTTCTTGTTTCTGGACTGTATCAAAATAAAGTCCTCAATGGCAAGACGCTTTGCTCCAAATGATTAACAGCTGTGATCTCTGTGATGTTATTTGGTTCTTCCTTTGCTCCATCGTTATTTACGTTATTTACACTGTAATAAGGTTAATATATCACTGTTTCTTGTATATGAGTTATTCTGAAAATATGATGGCAATTGATTGAATGTTATGAAAATAGCCAAAACAAACTTACATCTTGAGGATGCATCAGGTCTTAGCAGGAACTCAGCTCACTGCAGAACTACTTCTGGAGACAGATGAGCTGTTGTGTTGTGATCCGTCAAACGGCAAAGGAGCACTTCTTTTGAATGCTTGTGTTATTTAAGGGAGTTAACACTTATGTGGAACGTAGACCTCCCCATCACACTCATAATCATCAAGCAAGTGCAAGCTTCATCTTTGGGAAAGTAAACACGCAAAACAAGTTATTAAAAAAAGCCTTATTGAACACATACAATACCAATAGCTGCAGTTTAAGATACAAAAGATCAATTTTGCTCATGTACATTAATTGTGAATATTTTAGTTCTAATCTACGGGCAATAAACATCTCTTATGTTGTGAGTCGCCTACAGCTTGCTCACTGGGGTTATTAATACAATTATCATTTAATTATTTTTAAACACTATTAAAAGTCGTATTTTATCTAAATTACACAATGATGATTAATCGACTTTATAGACATTACAGTTTTATCATCTGTTAATGCTGATATTCTGTAAAGCTGCTTTGAAACGATGTGTGTTGTGAAAGGCGCTATACAAATAAAATTGACTTGACTTGACTTGTGATGCCTCAACAAAAAACTTTACAAATCGCTGAGAAATGTGTATGCCCTTAATTTGTAATGTGTCTAATTAACTCATACACAATCTTACTTGTTTCTCCTTTTTAGAGTCATCAACGAATCCATCTCTGCTTCAGACTGAAGATCAGTCTACAGATCAGAGGAAGCTTCTGTTGTTATTCTGAATGACAGAATTAAAAAATTAAATACATACATGCTTTGATTTGTTTGATTTCATTTACTAATGTTTATTGTTACTATTAACATAGGTTCAAGTCATTTGATTATGAAAAGTATATTTATATGTACTTTACTGGCATTTACCTACATTTACATGTGACTTAAGCAACCTCAAGAGAGTTGGACTTGTTACTAAAGTCTTTGTTGCCCTCTGAATTGCTTCATTGCTTCACTTTTATATGGAGACCAGAAGCACACACCATCCTTCATCCAAACACCAGGTACATCTTTTCTGCTTAAAACCTGCAAATACTTTTTAATATTTCAAATGGAGAAGGGTGGACACCACAAATGTGTCCTTCACATTGACTCTGCCCATGAGACCCAGTCTAAGTAATTAAAACACGGTCTGTTAAAAAAAAAAAAAAATACTAACACTAACAGTCTTATCAGAAAAATAAACGCTTGAGTTAAATGACAATCCGTGAGTGGCAAAAGCGTTCAAACTTGTGTAGGACAATCTTACGTAGCGCTGGGAAAGACCTTTTGTGGTAAATGTTTTTAGTGTTTCAGTGTTCTGTTCATTTACAAGCAGAGATCAGCTTCGTCTTTAAAAACAATGATGGTCACTCTGACCAATTATCAATTTCTGTCGCCTGATATGAGGCATTCAACAGTGACGGCCAGCGCAACCGCGTGAAAGAGTGCACCGAACATAATGTATGTCTATAGACATGCGACCCAATTTGAGGTTAGCTGGGATTAGTTTTAACCATGGAGCTATAAAAACCATAGAGAGAGAGAGAGCTATCCTTTAGCATCCCCGCTATGACTGTGCTCAGCTAGCGCAGCTTTCCCAGAGGACGAGCGAAATGGAGGCTGCCATCTTTGCTTATGAGCGATCATTTTCGGGATCGGGTGTCCCCATTAAAATACAATGCGTAATAAAAGCAGATTTGATGAATAGTATATTTACCCTGTGTAAATAACAATATATACAATAAATAATGGGTGATGAATAAATATTAATACAACTGGCTGGGGAAAAAAAATTCAATATGCTATTTGTAATGTTGAAACTTGACACCGGACGACGCGTCCTGAAAACTGCACCGACTGAACGGTTTCATGCTGAAGACCTGCTTAACAGCATTTTTCTCTCTCTCGTAAATGACAACGAGTGTAAATGTCAACATCATACTATGTCGAAAGGATTGAAGGCTGTCAGGCAACACATGAGCTCATTGATGTCATTAAATGAGTCTTTGTCAAACATATGGTCAAAACATCATAGGCTACATATTGTGGGATACGATAAGTATCGTTTTACTCACATACAATATATATGGCGTAAAATACCAGAGAAAAAAGCACAGAGATTATAAATTGTAAACAGATGTGTCTTTAGTCGAGTTTTTGCTTTTTCTTGAAACGGAGTATTAAAAACAGCAGATGCTCAAAAGAACCCAAAAAACCCCGACTCGAGTCCACATACAATGTGGCACAGTCACTGATGACTTTTATAAGATGCCTTTCTAGAAATATTGGTTCAACAATATATGTAGATATATACAGATGGTTCAAAAGACCCAGATTCTGGATGTACAGTGGCTGCTGTTTTTATCCCACAGTTTAAAGTTAATCACAAAATGGGCAGCTGACCATCAGTTCACTACAGAATTGTCATTCTTCTAGCTCTTGAATGGGTAGAAATCCAACTATGAGAACAGCAATACAGTATAGGCTACAAACTCATCAGCACTAACAAGCATGCTAGTCAACATCAAGACAAGTATGAAGTCCTGTTTAGATCATGGCACTTATGGCCGTTTTCTAATTCTGCATCAAACCAAACCTACGCCATAGGTTACAAGTAGCTGCGTGCAGATCTTCAAATATGCAACTATACGTCGTGTCGACGCAGACCACAACAGCTGTAACTGGTCCGCTTTTGTTACAGCGCATTTTCTCCAATATTATTTTATCTATGCATCGCAGGTCTTTTTCTTCATTTGGCCAACCAGACTCAGCCCAGATCTCAGTCGATTTTGGTTGACCAGACTCAAGCCAATGTTCAGCCTAATTAATGTCTGTCTTTGCTTTGTTTCTTTTAGTTGACCGGACTCACACCAGACTTCAGCCAAATGCTATTTCACACAAAGGTGTTAAAATTTCACTGCCAGAACCAAACCAGAAATGTTAGATTTGGCAAATGCCAGATTTGGCCCAGATCTTCTTGCTATCTGGGGAACCAGTTGATTGTGGGTGAGAACAGGCCAAAATATAAATCCTTTTGCACAATACATCTTGACGGTCATTATTTCAAGCTTGATTACACTTCCAACAGCACCACCAGAGCTCTGCGTGTGCGTCAAGCATTAGGAAGTGTAATTGAGAATTAAATCATGAACGCCAAGGAGACTGCTGTCAAGATGTAAAGTTTGTTCTCACCCAAAACCAACTGGATCACTTCAGAAGTCATTGATTAAAACACTTGAGTTGTATGGATTACTTTTATGCTGATTTTATCTCCTTTTTGGAGCTTCAAAGGTCTGGTCATCATTCACTTGCATTGTATGGACCAACAGAGCAGAGATATTGTCCTAAAAATTTTAATTTGTGTTCTGCAGAATAAAGTCATACACATATGAGATGGCACAAGGGTTAGTACCAGCATTTTTTACCACCCTCTTTCTATCCTTATCTCCTTCCTGAAAATCCATCTTTATACTGAAAATAAGTAAATAAACACAAAAAGAGGCAGAAAAAGTCCTCATCCTGTTTTCACCACTTTGAAATCAGTCTCTTATCAGTTTTGTGGTCCAGCTGACTTTTATCACACACAAAAACAGCCATCTGCATGCCCTCTGTTCAGTTCTACAGAAAACATCATTACAGAGCCCCCAGTGATAGCTTGGACATGTCCAGACAGATATTAAACAGACGTGAACTCCCCCAGATGTATACGCAGCCAAGCAGAGGTGAGGAGGGGAAACATTACACTGTGAAATAAGCTGTGGAATGTTTTGGAGAACCCCTCAAAGGCACAGATCCAGAACTTTTATATAATATAATTAAAATTAATTTAATATAAATACATTTACATCCTGAGGTGAAGAAGCACCTCCATTGTTTTTTCCTGTAGTTTCTTTGATCTCTTACAGATTTCAGAGTTTTTGATAAGCTTCTTGTTCTTTCTCGCTGGAGATCGAGAAGGTTTATCTTACTCAGACTGTCCTGGCTGGAATGCAGAGGTTGTGATGTAAGAACCAGGATTATATAATAGGCAGAGTTTTGTCCATCTAAATCTTAAAGGGATAGTTCACACAAAAATGAAAATTCTCTCATCATTTACTCACCCTCATGCCATCCCAGATGTGTATTACTTTATTTCTTCTGCAGAACAAACAAGATTTTTAAAAGAATATTTCAAAAGTTTTGGTCCTTTTAATGCAAGTGAATGGTGTCCAGAACTTTGAAGCTCCAGAAATCACATAAAGACAGCATAAAAGTAATCCAAACAACTCAAGTGATTACATCCATGTATTCAGAAGTGATACAATAGGTGTAGGTGAGTAACAGATCCTTTTTTACTATAAATCTACTATCAAACAGCTCTCCAACGCACATTCATGTCTTTTAACGATTCACATTCTTCGTGCATTTGGCCACTTGCTGGGATGTTTTGCAAATATATATTTATTCTTTTCCTTTGCTTTATCCCTCCCTTTTTTATTTCTCCTCCTTGCCCAGTAAGTGCCAAAGAATGTGCATATACTTGTTCCTCTTGTGAATGCACAGGAGGGCTGGTAAAAGTTTAGATTTATAGTAAATAAGGCCTTAAATATTGATCTGATTCTCACTGACACCTATTATATCGCTTCTTAAGATATGGATTTAACCACTGGAGACTTATGGATTAATTTTATGCTTCCTTTATGTGCTTTGTTGACCATCACAGTTCTGGCCCCTGTTCACTTGCATTGTATGGACCTACAGTTTTGAAATATTCCTCTAACATTTTTAATTTGTGTTCAGCAGAGGAAAGTCATACACATCTGGGACGAGTAAATGATGAGAAAATGATTTGAGTTAACTATTCCTTTAATTTACTAGATAAACTATATAACTAACGATTTTTAGAGATTTGATTTAAAGGTAGTCACAAAGTTACACTGGTAAATCCCTGTTTTATCCCACCTTATTCCTGTTAACACATGTTTGCATCTTGTGACTATACTTTGTGTGTATTTTTGTTTATGAACCAGCACATTCACTTCCGTTGTAAATGCTGTACTGTAACTGCAATTTTTCTTTTAATAAATGAGGGCAGAGTCAAAAATTACTTTTTGTGGTAATCAATATTATGCCACAAATGCTGTTGATTAGGCTTAACATGTATTGAACACAGAACACTCTCAATGTAAAGCATGTGCTCTTTCCCAAAAGAACTAGTTACATAAATCAATAAGCCATTCAAAACTAAGTGTTACAGCCATTTCATCACAGGTAGACTCGAGAACATGGCTTTGAGTATATAAACTGGTATAAAATAGCAGCAACATATCAACATTTTGAATAGCTCTGAATGTGACTTTTGGGGATAAGAAAATTTAGAGGTAAATCTAGTTTTTTATAAATCTAGATTACTTCATGACCAATCATGCTGGGTTCATTATGAAACTTAATGTGGAGATAACAAATCATATGACTAGAAGTAAAAAAAAAAAAAATTAAAGTAACAATGTTTTTGATTAAAAAATATTTGGCATAATGTTTCAAATGTAATGCATGTTATTTTTGCAAAACAACCTACAAATATTTTTTGGAGAAAATAGGAAAAACAACAGATTCAACAGTTGTTCGACAAATGTTTTTAACAAGGTCTTGAGACCTCAAGACAACACAGAACACAACATAACATTATACTACAATTGCTATACATACTGAGAACAATATAAAATGGACGTAATACCTTAGAATTACTAGGCCTACAGCGGTGGCCAAAAGTATTGGCAGTGACATAAATGTTGTGTTTCGCAAAGTTTTCTGCTTCAGTTGTAGTGGTGTTGATTCACATTGTTTCTGGATTATTGTGCAGAGTGATCAGATGCATTTTAAATAATTGCAAAAAGCTTCACTGGTCAAATTTTTTTTCTTTATCACAAAAACCCAAGTTTCAATGTTTTTTGGGTCCTGGCACAAAATGACCAGCTAACATCATTTCACTAATCATATTAGCAGCACCTGGGAAACTGTGAACGAGTTCTAGTCAGGTGAAATCACTCTATCATTCTGATTGGCTTATAAGAGCAGACTGATTGCTATAAAAGGAGGGAAGAAGTGCTTCCAATCATTGTGTTCTTGTTTACAATGGTTACCTCTAAATAAAAACGTGCAGCCATCATCACTTTGCAGCAAAATGGCCTCACATGCAAGGAAATTGCTGCAAAGAATATTGCACCTGAAAGAACCATTTACCGGATCATCAAGGACTTCAAGCATAGAGGTTCAACTGCAGTGAAGAAGGCTTCAGGATGTCCCAGAGTGTCCGGCAAGTGCCAGGACCGTCTCCTCCTGAGGAGTCAGCTATGAAATCGTGTCAGCACCAGTGCAGAGCTTGCTCAATATTGGCAGCAGGTTGGTGTGAGTGCATCTGCACGCACAGTGAGGTGAAGACTTATGGACAATGGCCTGGTGTCAAGAAGAGCAGTAAAGAAGCCACTTCTCTCCAGGAAAAACATCAAGGACAGACTGAAATTCTGCTGGAAGTACAAGGATTGGACAGCAGAAGACTGGTGCAAAGATATTTTCTCTGATGAAGCACCATTCCGACTGTTTGGGACATCTGGAAAATCGATTTTCCTGAGAAGAAAAGGTGAACGCTACCATGAGTCCTGTGTAGTGCCAACAGTGAAGCATCCTGAGACCATCCATGTGTGGGGTTGCTTTTCATTCAAGGGGGTGGGCTCTCTCACAATTCTGCCCAAAAACACTGCCATGACTAAAGAATGGTATCAAAACGTCCTGCAAGAGCAACTTCTCCCAACAAACCAGGAGCAATCTGGTGATGATCCGTGCATTTTCCAGCATGATGGAGCATCATGTCACAAGACAAGAGTGATAATGAAGTGGCTCGGAGATCATTACATTGAAATTTTGGATCCGTGGCCAGGCAACTCCCCGGAGCTTAATCCCATTGAGAACCTGTGGTCAATCCTCAAAAGGCGAGTGGACAAACAGAAGCCCACAAATTGTGATTAACTTCTAGTGCTAATAAGGCAAGAATGGATCACCATCAGTCAGGATTTGACCCAGAAGCTGATATCCAGCATGCCAGAGCGAATTGCAGAGGTTATGAAGAACAAGGGTCAACACTGTAAATATTGACTCTTTGCATATATTGAATGTTTTTGCCAATAAAAGCCTTTAAAACTTATGAAACACTTATCATTGTTTTCCAGTATACCACAGAAACATGTGAAAAAATAATCTACAAATACTGAAACAGCAAACTTTGCAAAACACAAAATTTGTCACTGCCAATACTTATGGCCAAGGCTGTACATAAAATTAGAATAAATTAGTAAATGTATGATATGAATCAAAATTAATTAAAGAAATAAAAACTTTCTTGCAGCTGGACACACACAGGTTGCTTTTAAGAAACTCAGATCATTCAACTCCATTAAATACACCTTCATTGACAAAAATCATTCTAACCATTAAGCTTGTGTGCAGTAAACATTGTCAATGTTCCAGTTCATGCATTATTCCAAAGCCATGGAGCATATTTTGCTGTTGTAACGGAGGAGCAGCACGCGCTCAAAATGTTCATCTGCAAGTTGATTTCTTTTTGGGGTTATAATATTTCCCTCATGGCTGAAGAGCCGTTCGACTGGAGCACTTGAAGGCAGAGTTGTGTTGAATTTGATGAAGACTTTTTTGACACGTGGGAATTCATCGAGGCATTTCAGATCTTTGTTTGTGCCCTCCAGGTACATCCGTACCTCTTCGGCTGCTCCCCTGTTTCCATCTCTCCCAGAACTTCCAGGTCCATATGAAAAGAATTCATCCTCATTACCAGAGCCTACATTAGTGTTGGCTGTTTCAGGCACAAGGACAAACTGTGAAACCTCAGTTACTAACTGCACTCGTAACACTTCTCTTTCGCCTTCTGGTAACCACCACAACCTAAATTGTGGCATGGTGGTTGTGGCTAATCTGGCATCAGGACTATCAAAGACCTGCTTGAAGCGAGAGTCAATTGCCTTGATGATTTGGTCAATGACCTCCGAGAAAAAGCGTGTTTTTGCCACCTTCTCCTGGAGCTTTCTTTTGAGGGTTAACAACGTTGGTATCACAATGCCAATGAAACAGTTTTCTTCACCCTGCAAAAGGTCAAAAGCCACAGCGACTGCTTTGAAAACATCTGCATATTCTTTCAGATATGCTATTTCTTCAGGCATAAAATTTGGGACGTCCAATAAGTCGGTCAGTTCTGTGAGCTGTGTATCAGTAAGTGACATTAACTTGTGAACAGCAAAGTATTTTGAACTCCACTGATTCATGCAGGGAACTGTGAATTGCATGTTTGCAATGGATTCCATTGCATCAGCAACTACAGTAGAGCAACCTCGTGCCTTGTGCCATATTGCTGCACATTTTGCTGTTGAACTATCGTGCACTTTATGTGTCGGCCCATTTGAGATGGCATCCGCTAGATCCTTCGATGCAATCAAGTTCAATGTTTGAGCAGCACAACGTTGGTGGGGTGGTAAGAAATAACTTAGAAAGAAGTCTTCGCCCATTTCTCCCTCACTAAGAATACTACCCAAATCCTCAAAGTGACTTTCATCCACTTCGCAGTCATCTTCAGATGAGAACTCTTTGGCTTTCACAAAATGACTAACATTATTGGTGACAGTTGCCCGAATTTTGCTTTCGATGTTATAGGAAGAATGGATTTCTTGAATTTTCGCTATAACCGTTTCGCAAGCGTGCCTGCCATAGATTCTTGTACAGGCAAGAGCGGCAGACCTCCTTTCAAGATTGTCCTCAAGCCAGTGACAAGTCATTCCGAAATAGCTTCGGTTGTTCACGGTCCATATATCAGCAGTTGTACACAGTGACTGCACTGTGTCAAGTTTCTTTTTCAGCTCCTCTTTCATTTTATCATATGCTGCTTCAAGCCTGCAATCAAAAGTCTTGCGACTCATGACCTTTTTGCCTCTGCTTAACACTTCGATTAACTTCCTGAACCCAGGTTGCTCTAGAATTGAAATGGGTTGCACATCCTCCACAATAAAATTAAAAACCAGGGCGTTTAATTTTGATTGTGTTGTGTAATTATTAATGGCGTGATCCATCTTAGCATGTTTTTTTTCTGATGGTCCTTCAACTTCATGTCCCGAATCGCTTGGTCCATCTCTACTTGGGCTCTTCCTATAATGCTCGGCATGCTTTCTCTGGAAGACAAAGAAAATTTATTGAAAATGTACTGTGCTTAAACTGAAATGAAACATTCATGTCCAAGAAGCATTTTAAAAAGGCAAGTACAAATGCAATTGGCACAGCGATTACAGATACACAATTACCCATCTACTTTGTTTAGTGGAAACATATGCCAATTAAACTTTTTTTTTTATTATTATTATCTTTTTATTGCAATTTGGTGCAGATCTAATGGCCTGATGCATATGGTTAAAAACAAAATCCTTCACTTGTTATTGTTTCTTGCGATATTGTAAAATTGCATGGGTATCGATGTAACGTGTTAATTAAGTGCGATCAATTCTATAAAAAAATAACGTGCCAAAACACAATTAATCATGTCCCAGGAACATAACCTGGAATTCCTACCGTCAGAGCAATTAAAGCTTGAAATACCACCTGTTTTCAGCAGGGGGCAGTAAGCGAAACTTAAGCTGTATAGGCAAAGCACAGCAGTACAGACAACAAACCTGCTTGCTTGACACTAGTGACAGCAGAAGATGAAGTATTTTTGCATTCAAACACAGTTGGACAGAGTGCAATACCGAACGCAGGGATCTCGTAACGTGTTTTTCTAAATGTCAAACTACGTTTAACTTGACACAGCGACCTAAACACACTGTGTTTGAAGTGATGCAACCAAAGTGAGACGCTCCAAAAGCATCCGCTTGATGCATGCGTACATTGACGTGTCCTTAGAAAAGCCCCTTTATTGAATTTATTTAGACAGATTAAAGAATTGAATTGAAAAATGGATTGCTATGAACTGTTGGCCAATTATTTATTTTCAACAATACACTGGATTCTAAAGCCACTTTTTGTATTGTGTGTATTATGCATATTGTATATATGCTTTAATCGTCTGCCACAATAATGTAATGCATTTTGATTGTTTTAATTATAATAATTATCAAAGTAACATAACTAATATACCAATTTATAATTATTTAATAATTATATATTTAATTGTTATTTGTGGGCCTTTCTCATAAAATATTTATTTATTCAATTAATTTATCAGCATATCATGTAGCCTAATTAATTCAATAAAACATTTTAATCGATTGATAGCCCTAAAATTTGGTCTAATAATTGAGGGAATTTTTTTTTTACTTGTTTTAAATAATTTAATGCTTTTTTAAATTTATTTATTCATAAATGGAGATTTTTAAAAACACTGGCTCAACTGCATGTTTTAAAAATTAAGATTTGAAAGTCCTAGTGTCTTATGGATTTCTTTTATGCTGCCTTTATATGCATTTTGGACCTTCAATGTTCTGGTCACCATTCACTATTCATGAAGAAAGTCAATCATATACATCTCGGATGGCATAAGGGTGAGTAAATTATGAGAATCTTCATTTTTGGATGAACTATCTCTTTAAGCCAATACCTTGTATAACTGTAACTAATATGGTTCCCTTACTACTCAGTACACTTGACATTGCATCACTATGCTGACACTATGAGGGAAATGTCCTTCTATACAACCTAGTTGAACCCCTTCTACAATAACAGCAATTCAAA
Source organism: Xyrauchen texanus (assembly GCF_025860055.1). Taxonomy (NCBI): domain Eukaryota; kingdom Metazoa; phylum Chordata; class Actinopteri; order Cypriniformes; family Catostomidae; genus Xyrauchen; species Xyrauchen texanus. The sequence goes on along the minus strand of NC_068319.1, from coordinate 18,597,561 downwards.
ATTGGCTATGGTGTTTAAGCCCCACACTTTTAGGCACAAAGCTGTCCGGTATAAAAGTGGGTGCAAAAACAATTCCTCAGAATTTTCTTCCTTCAAGACCGCGATTCATCTCACGTCTATCCTTCTACTACTTCGCCGTCGACATACACGAGTCAGCGGGCGGGATCTTCACGGCAACGAGAAGACTCTCCGCTGCCCTGCAGTGTTCCGGCGAACATTTACTCCACCTCGCCACTTGATGCTTTGGTGGCGAATGGGCCGCTTCAGCATCCTGATTCCCCGCAGCACTTTAGCAGGAGTTTTGTATCATTATTAGCCATTTTGATATTGTGTGTGTGTGTGTGTGTGTATATATATATAAACTAAAAGAGCCCCTTACGTGTTCGCATCTTCAAAAGTGTTCATTATGCGAGGGACATATCCAGCTGTCAGATCAGCATGAGAGCTGCATTCACTGTCTGGGCCGTGCCCACGCAGAGACAGCTTTCATAGAGACTGACTGCCCTCACTGTAACTAAGTTTCCATCCAATAGTTTTTTCGTGAAAAATGTTTTAGCGCATCGAAATAAAACGAAAACGATGGAAACGCAAATAATTGCAAACATTTCACAAGCGTCGACATCATATTTTTCCATTTAACTCTGGCTCATAAGCTCTATGTCGATACTGGTGTCCATAAATGTTGCGAAAAACTGGTTTGGAAACACACTTTGTCAAGAAAACTGGCATTAACGCAAAAATATAGTGTCACATGACAGAATTGAACCAAATCATAAGCCTGTGTTAATCCTGAAGACAAGGTATACATCCTTGCAAGCCAATTTATTGTACGTGATTATGGATTGATCTTAATGGCATAGCACAGATCCGACGCTGCAAACTGACACTTCCAGGAGTGCAAACACAAATTTTTCAAATATATCGACAAGTGCACAGAGAACAAATTAAATGGCCACTCTTTGCAATTAATTTAATCCATCTGTTTATTTATTAAAGTTTCTTTTCCACACCTTTCAAAATAATAGATGGAAGTCATGGAATTAGCCCATAATACCAAAAAACATATAATTTCCATGCACAAAGATGTTTTAAGTTAAAAAAAATAAATACACAATACTAGGAGAAAAGAATCAGTGTTTTTTTTGGAACACAACCACATGTGCTGTGTTGCAAATAACGCGCCACACACACAGCTGGATTTACAGCCATTATTTCCTCATTCTGTAGAAGGACAGCAGGCTTCGGTACATTCTAGTTCTGAGATGCTTGAATCGGGCTCTCGCGAAGCACCCATTCAAAATGTTAACTCAGAAACACATCTCATCACACATCCGTCCTTAGTACTGGTGTGTGTCAATAGATCTGAAGGATGCATACTTCATGTATCAATTGCACCGTGTTACAGGTGGCTTTTTAGATTTACGTTCGAGGGAAGTGTGTATCAACACATTCCTTAATTTCTATCTGCTCTGGCTCCCCCGCACATTCCCGGAATGTATCGATGTGGCGCTCACCCCATTGAAAATTAATGATGTGTGTGTTTTGAATTATCTTAGCAACTGGTTATTACTAGCCAATCAGAGGCAATACTGAGCAAACAAAAAGACTTACTGCTTTGACATATGGAAAATCTGGTCTAATGTCATCTGGGTGAACAGCACACTTTTCCCCGGCCAATAAATCTCCTTTTTAAGAGTTCATCTCGACACTGTGAGAATGCATGCACACCTCACAAACGAGCGTGTGCAGACCGTTCTTCGTGTCTGTCTAAGTTCAAACTGGAAAAGCCACTGACGTCATTACAGAGAATGCTGGGTTTCATGGCAGCAGCATCTGCTGTCATACCATTTGGTCTGTTACACATGAGACCCTTCCAGTACTGACTCAAGTGATGTTCCATCTTGCCTCGGGCACATGCGCATTGCACTGACTCACAGCGGTCAGACTGCTCTAGCACCATGGACAGTGCTGGCCTTCTACCAACAGGGTGTTATGCTGGGTCAAATTTTCAAGTGCTGACCACAGATGCATCCACCACAGGTTGGGGCACGGTGTAAAATGGACACCTGAATTTAGTCACCTGGACAGGTGTGAAACGGATGCAGCATGTCAACTGCCTAGAGCCGCTTTGAGAGCTTTTCATTCTGGCATCGTGAATCACCACATTTTGATTTGTTCGGCCAACACAACAGTAGTGGAGTATATAATTCACCAGGACGCGCTGACACACATATGGACAGCAAACGCATGCATTTTACCTGGTGCGCCTACTTCATTTTATCATCAGCAAAGTCAGAGTGGACATGAAAACAGTCCTATTAATTGTCCCAGTGAACTGCCCCATACTTTAAATTTATACATTACTTTAAGGGTGATTGGATGCAGCAGGTCTCAGGCCGAAAATGCTCAAAGTTTATGTGGCATGCACCTAAAGCCGGCATCTCTATTGGCAAACCTAATTTAATCATAATTCCTTAAGGGGGTGGGGCAGCAAAAATCCACCTCGGGCTACAGTCCTGACTTGAGACCTAACTTTGGTCCTAAAAGTGCTTGCGGGGCCTCCCATCGAGCCTCTGGATTATGCTGAATTGTGTGTGCTTTCTCTTAAGGCCACATAACTGCTGGCTTTGACCTCAGTAAAACAGGTTGGTGATTTGCAAGTTCTGTCAGTTGACAATTCATATCTGGAGTTTGGTCTGGGTATTTGAAAAACCTCTGTCAAACCCAGAAAAGGCAATGTGCATAAGGTTCTAACCACACCCTTCAGAGGGCAGGTGGTTTTCAGAGGGCAGGTGGTTCACCTTCAAGCCTTGTTCCCTCCTCCATTTAATTATGATGAGGGACAGTCCTTGAATTTATGCCCTTTGCGAGCAATACACACTTACGTTGAGCACACACGCCAATTCAGACTGTCTGATCAGCTCATTGTGTGCTATGGAGGATGCACGAAAGCAATGTCCATCTCCAAGCAAAGACTATCTCACTTGATCGTTGATGCGATCACCCTGGCTTACGAGTCGCAGGGTGCAAATTGTCCAATTGGCGTTAAAGCACAGTCAACTAGAGTTGATTTGAGTATTTCTGTAACTGATGATCTCCTGGGATTTTCACGCACAACAGTCTCTAGAATTTACTCTGAATGGTGACAAATCCAGTGAGCTTCAGTTCTATGGATGGAAATGCCTTGTTGATGAGAGAGGTCAACAGAGAATGGCCAGACTGGTTCGAACTGACAAAGTCTACAGTAACTCCGATAACCGAACTGTACAATTGTGGTGAGAAGTATAGCATCACAGAATGCTATTCTGAGATGCGGGTTCTGATTCTGATGCGCGTTGTGGCTGATTGGTGTATGACTATAGCTCAAATCAAATCACTTGTGATGTTGCTGCCCTTTTCTAACCACCTGACGTCTGCCTGGTAGGAAGTCCAGGATCCAGCTGCACAGCGAGCTGTTTAAGCCCAAAGCCCAGAGTTTCACATCAAGCTTGGAGGGCACTATGGTGTTGAATGCTGAGCTGTAGTCTACAAACAGCATTCTCACATATGTGTTCCTTTTTTCCAGGTGGGAGAGAGCAGTGTGTATTGTAGATGCAATGGCATCATCAGTGGAGCGGTTGTTGCGGTAGGCAAACTGCAATGGGTAAAGAGAGGTGGGCAGCACAGAGCAGATGTGATCTCTGATTAGCCTCTCAAAGCATTTGCTGATGATGGGGGTCAGAGCAACAGGACGCCAGTCATTTAAACAAGTGATTTTTAATTGCTTTTGTACAGGCACAATGGTGGACGTTTTGAAGCATGTGGAAACTACAGACAGGGAGAGGGACAGGTTGAAAATATCTGTAAAAACACAAGCCAGTTGGTTCGTGCACGCTCTGATGACACGGCCTGGAATACTCTCTGGACCCACGGCTTTACGTACGTTCACCCGTCGGAAGGATCGTGTTACATCCGCAACAGAAACGGAGAGTGAACCAACCTCTGTAGCGTCTGCCGCGAGTGCTCTCTCCACGAGGGCGGTGTTATTGTCCTCGAAACGAGCATAAAAAGCTCATCCGGGAGAGAGGCAGCGGTGTTCACGGCAGAGTTTTTATTCCCTTTGTAGTCCGTGATGATGTTAATTCCCTGCCACATACTTCTAGAGTCGGTGGTGTTGAACTGTCCTTCAATTTTGTGCCTGTACTGGAGTTTGGCTGCTCTGATAGAGTTACGGAGGGCATAACTGGCTTGTTTATGCTCCTCCGCATTCCCGGAATTAAAAGAGGAGGTCCGCGCATTAAGTACCGCGCGAACATCGGCGTTAACCTATGGTTTCTGGTTGGGGTAGATCCGTATTGTTTTGGTCAGAAACAACGTCCTCTACGCACTTCCTGATGAAACACGTTACGCTATCAGCATAAACCTCGATGTCATCATCAGAGGTGGACCGGAACATCTCAGCTAATATATCCATTCTGAGTTTTCCCCTCCTGACTCACCATGAGGGTCATTCACTTGCGGCATACTCATGTCAGTAGCCGTCCCGCGGGACTGCGGCTTCATGTTTCCTCTCTGGAAGGTTACGTTGTGTAGTGCGGCGTGATTAGACTCTGTTCCCCATAACGTCAGCTTAGTGATGCAATTCCAATTAACTGAATCATAAGGAAACGTCTCGGTAACGTATGTAACCTCGGTTCCCTGAGACGAGGGGAACGAGACATTGCGTAAGCTGGCCGCACTACAAGACTCAGAGTTCTTTCAAACGCAAGCAATGCGCTCCTTTTCCCTCAGACAGACAGAATTGCCGTTATTGTAGAAAGGTTTCAACTAGGTCATATAGAAGGACACTCCCCCCATAGCGTCAGCTTAGTGACGCAATGTCTCTGTAAATCACTTAAAGTATGGAGGGAAAGGAGGACACAGGGAACTAGACTCTTCAACTCAAGGTAAGCTTTAATCAATTAAATCAAATGGGGCTTTTCAGCACAAGCACTCTTTAACTTCAAAGCAGCACAGTCTCTTTCAGACTAGTAGCTCTCTCCCTATACCACTCTCCCCAAGCTTACTGCAATTGGAAACAGGGGTTAGTCATTATCTGGCTCAGGTGTATGCACCCTTACCACTTTCTCCGGATGAAGACTCGACCACGCCCCCACCGCCAGTCTCGTTCCCCTTGTCTCAGGTATCCGAGGTTACATACGTAACGGAGACGTTTTCCATAATGTGGACCATAAAATTTCCCTTTGTGTTTTTTTTTATTTAATTTTTATGTCTCATGTTTTTACAATCTGATCTCTGTCTGTAATGATATAATGCCCCCAAAGTTACTGGTTATGACTTTTAATCTTCAATAAAAACAAAAAGAATCAGTGAAAATCGTGATCAGAACACTCCAAAATTTGCTAAAACAAATCAGTTTCATCAATCGAATTTAAAAGAATCAGTACATACTTTAACAAAATCAGCTATTTATTGTTTTCTTAAACCCATCCCCTTCATCCCTCATGTTTTGTTTTTTTTCTAGGGCAAACCAAAAACCAATCACAGCCCTTTTAGCAAATATACATAAAAACGTGAATAACAGGATGACATCCACGACTCCATGTTTTGACCATTACAACACATTTACATGGGTTTTTTGCTACATGGTAACAGAGTTTGGTTTAAAAAAGACATTTTTGTTTAGTACATTGTGAACTTTCAAACAACATCTAGGCCTGCAAATGTGCGCACATACATATTACACATCAGTTACACAAATGGGGCAAACGGCTAAGTAATAGACAAAGATAGTAAAACTATTGTTATGCCTGATCATGGTATGAGTGTAATTTTATATTCCCTATAAATACAGTGTCCAAAAATCCAATAGTTGGGTGTTAAGCTGCTAACATGCTAACGTACCTCCAAGTGCTTTTTTAGGTTAGATGTGGAGTCTCTTGCAGTGGATAAGATGTTGACCTTTGGAAGGCAGAGGTTGCATTGAACAGTAATGTTTCTCCCTCTTGTCTCTTTGAAAGTGAAATGATGTTTAAACATCCAATGGTCAAACGCTGGCGGCCGCTCCATCTCAATACGAGGCTCGGCTGTAAACAAACACACCATGTTAATTACCTTGCCTGGTTAATATATAATTGAGTAATTCATCTAAAAATGTATCCTTCTCTACCTACCTGGTTTTTGTAATCCGATTACGTAATCCATAATAAATGTATAGTAGTCCGTTACTACCGAACGCGCGTGTACAGTGAAAAACAAATAATTCTTCTTCTTTTGGTTACTGGTGGATGGGATGTGGCGCTGTTTTCTTCTGAGGTACATAGCGCCCTCTATTGTTTGGGTTGTTCCTATGGTTCAGTACAATGACAAGTGAACCCATTCAATAATCCAAGTCCATTTGTTGATTATTTCATTAAAAAAATTAAATATTTTTTTATATTCTAAAAGTCAACAAGGTTTTTTTTAAACTATCATAAATCGGATTAATAATAGGTGTATGTTAGAATCCGTTAACTCTTAATGCATTAACTAATAATACTTCGTGTTTTTAAAATACTTTTTTATAAAAAAATACGATTTTTAATATAATATCATAATAATGTTATATCAAAATTTTATATTAATTTTTTTAATATTATTGTTGTATCTTTTAGATGTTAATTTCTCCATATATACATTAACACATTTTTAACATTTAAAGGTGTTATTTGACTATTTTATGAACTAACAAGAACTATAGTGACCAAAAGTATATTTATAAATGAATGTTAACCAAGATTAAAAATGCTGAAAATATATTAGTCACATTTATATTAATTTGAATCTATTTTTAAATTAAACTTTAAAGGGATAGTTCACCAAAAAATGAAAATTCTCTCATCACTCCCATGCCATCCCATATGTGTATGACTTTCTTCTGCAGAACCCAAACAAAGATTTTTAGAAGAACATTTCAGCTCTGTAGGTTCATACAATGCAAGTGAATGGTGACCAAAACTTTGAAGGTCCAAAAAGCACATAAAAGCAGCATAAAAGTAATCCATAAGAATCCAGTTGTTAAATGCATCTTTAGAAGCGATATAATGGGTGTGTGTGAGAAACTATCAATCTATCAATCTCCAAATTCAGATTCACATTCTTCTTTTGTTTTTGGCGAATCACATTCTTTGAGCATATCTCCACCTATTGGGTAAAAAAAACCCTTCATTTTTGGGTGAACTATCCTTTTAAGGACTTTTTGTTATTTGTCCTTATATGATTTAAATTGAGTTTTACATGTCTTTTATTTTTCTTGTAAAGTGCTTTAAATTGCCATTGTGTATGATATGTGCTGTAAATAAACTTGCCTAGAACTGTATTAAAAGTGTTAACTTTTTGTTACAGACCGTTTCATGATTCAGCATGTTCAGTGCATTTATAAGCACCACTTTTTGCTATTTGATCAGTTAGCACTGGTCCATATTGGTATGCACACACTCTTTTATGGAGACTGAAGGGAGTACAGGTCATGACCCTTTGATAGTATTCCTCAGGAAAGCAAAATATCTACCCTGGCCCAGATAACGTTCCCCCACAACCCAACACCCCTCAATCTTAAATACCCCAGTCAGAGCAGTGAGAGGCTTAGAGAGAAGGGGGAGTGGAGAGATAAATCCAAGTTGCCAAGGCAGGAGATCTTCGTCAAAGGAAGGAAAGAGCAGAGCAGGAAAGGAGGAAGAGAAAGAGTTGAAATAGAAGACTGACTGTTCCAAAGTGTTCAGTTTCACACAGAGAGAGTGTGTGGAATTACTGCAGGTAGACAACTGGATTTAACACATGAGAACTTGTTGAATAAAACTCATATAAATCTCTTTGGAGAAAAGTATAGATTTATAGACTTCTTTGATGAAAGGGATTTGCACGGGTGAAGGAAAATAAAAAAAAGTTTTCAACAGGAGGAAAGGTGCATTTGAAGGGAGCGAACAGTCAATTTGATTGCTCTAAAGTAAGTATGGATTATTTTGGGCTTTGCATTGTGTTTGAATTTTTGTAAATAGCACTGTAAATTGATTCTAGGACCTAAAGAGCTGATATCACTTATATTTGAGTGCATATATAGGTCAAATGAAGCTGTACTTTATACATAAACTAAGTATACTTTGTTCACTTTTTTAGCTTTGTTAGTTGAGCTGTAAACTTTAAACTGATATTTATGAGTTGAAGTATCTTAGACTCTGTCTCTTTACTCATGAACCAGCATCATGAGAGTCTGTATAAAAGCGTTTGCTCAATGAAAAAATGAAGAAAAAAAAAATTCAATGTAGAGTTTTTGGTAATTACAGCCTCTTATTAAATAACATTGAGGCACTTAAGGACTGTAGTCCATTGAAGATGGACCTCAAGGTCACCACAAATTGCTCCTATATTATGTGGGAAATGTTTTTAAATCAAGCTCTTGATAACATCTGAACTATTCATGGCAGGTTGACATCCTATTTACTCACATAAAAAACCAAGGTTACACAAAAGACTTGTTCCAAGAAAGGATGAGCACCCATGTGACCACCCAGCTCTGTTAGAGATTTAAAGTGAAGTGCAATCAAAGCAGAAATAGTGAAAATATTTATTGAAAGATTTCTGTGAGAACATACAGCATTTTTGCTGTAACATCTGTCCTCGCTGTTACTAGTTCTTTATATATTTTTGATCAAAGTGACTATGAGTCCTTTCTGTCAGTGACTTAACAGCATAAATTAAGGCCAAACAAACTTTTTCCTGATAATCTTTTGTCTAAATGTTCACTGTTAATCTGTAACAAGCTGTTATGGGCTATTTATGAGTGTTTTGAGGACGTTGCTCTTTTGAGGTTCCGCAGTTATTATATGTGCTCTGGTCAGCACACTGGGTTTCCTGAGAGTGCTGTTATTGTTTTGTTTTTTTAACTCATCCTGGAGATCGGGTGGGGTTGAAGATGGGGGGTTGGGGGCTTCATTTCCTACTCTTCACTGTTAGTTATCTCTGTTTACTTTCCTTACCTTTCACCAGGAATTTAGGGAAAAATAAACATGTTCTGTTGAGACTGACCTTACTGTGTTATCTTTGGGGTCCCAGAGATTTATGTGTAAAAATAATAGTTGTAGCTACAAGATTACCCACTTATCTTCACGTTTCTGAAAAATTCTTTTCAAGTAATATTCAATTCAATAGAAGTTTGTGGCATAAAATTGATTACCACAAAAATACATTTTGACTCACTTTTTGTTAAAATAAAAGTTACAGTGAGTTACAGTGAGGCACTTACAATGGAAGTGAATGGGGGCAATCTGTAACATTAAAATACTCACTGTTTCAAAAGTATAGCCACAAGACGTAAACAACATGCATGTCAAAATAGTTTTAGTGTGATAAAATTGCTTAATAACCTTTTCTGTTTAAAGTTAGAGACAATTTTACAACTTCATTGCAATGAAGACGTATTAACAGTAAAATAATGATTTAAACAACTTTACAGCTCAAATAATACACAAATTTTAATAGAAGAATGAATGCAAGTTATTTTATAAATGAAAATCTTAACATTTCTGCCTTTAAACCTTTCATAAATTGGCCCAATTCACTTCCATTGTAAGTGCCTCACGGTAACTTAGATTTTTTGCTCATTTTAAAGAAAAGGATAGATGAGTCAAAATTCATTTTTGTGGTAATCAACATTATGACACAAATGCTTAACTTATAGAAGGCAGAATATTCGTTTAATAACTTTGTCTGGGCTAAAACCCAGCAGGCAGATATTATTGAAGTTTTCCCTCTGTTTTGCCACAAATTACACTGAGAAAAACAATTAACATAAAAAGTGTACTTCAAGTGGTAACATCTAAATTAGCTGGTTTGATCGAAGTCTGTTTAACATGGAATCAACCTGACTACATTATGTTACACAAAGAAAACTAATTTGAGGTTAGGTCTGGCTCTTAAGGCAACAGTTTTATAGGCTTTATAGGTTTTTCAACATAGTAACATTGAGAAAATTCACTGAATATATTCATGTTTTATATCTGAGGTCTTTGAGACCCCAAATGTATAAGAAATGTAACATGTTTCATTGAGGATGTGTGTTCTCTTACGAGAGGTTCTTTTCGTATTGCGTAAGCTAGCTTACGCTACGGGAAAGATTAATCTTTTCTGAGATATTGAAGCCAAAAAATTATCCTTAATTTTGTATCATTTGTCAACGCAGTGCAGCAACTGCAGACCTTGAGCGGGCTAGCTAGCGAGCTCATTGGTTGCTCTGCGGCAACTGCTGCAGCCTATAGACGAACTTGGGCGAACTCGCGTCCAATGAGAGGCGTCCGCGCGCTTACTGCATCAAAGCCCGCCAAAATGGGCGTGGCTAGAGTGCATATAAGCGTAGTTCGTAGGCTGGAACCCTGATTTTCATCTCTTCAGCGAAGCTCTTCGCATCTCTGAACTGGAAGCCGCGTCGCCGTTCGAGGGGCATCTAGCAAGCTTGGACAGCGCTCGAAGAAGCCGGCCGTCTCCGCCACCTTCAGCCATCCTGCGAGCTACGCCATCCGGCGACGTATCCTTTTTTTAGAGCAAGCTAGTTCTTAACGAACTTCACAAAAGAGTAACGAGCGTCTTTTTTAAGATGCCTCGCACCACTTGCGCTTCATGCCGCGCCCCTCTCAGCGCCGGAGACCGCCACATCATCTGCGCTCTCTGCCTGGGACTGGGGCATGCAGAGCTCGCCCTCGCTGAAGGCGGATGCGACCTCTGCGAGGAGCTTCCGTTCCGCCGCGCAGGAAAAAGCGCCGCTCCCAAAGGCTCCCAGAACCGGTGATAGAAGCGACTGCCTCGCCGGAGCCTCTCCCTCGAGCATCGCTCTCACCCTCCCCGCCCCCCCGGGACGCGCAGTTGCCGCCCAGCGGCCGCACTGCTGCCATCTCGGAGGACGAGGCGGAGGAAAAGGGCTGTTCCATCATGGCTTCGGACAGCGAGGAGTGGTCAGGCTCCCACGCCTCCTCCTCGGCCCAGGAATCCAGCAGGACCCGCGCCGGAGTCGAAGGGGAACTAACACGCCTCCTCACACAGGCCGTCGACCGCCTCGGGCTCGAGTGGTCACCGCCCCCTGAGCAGGCTCCCAACAGACTCGACGGCTGCTTTCTTCAGAGCCGTCGCCGCGCAACACCCGCGGCCCGGCCCGCTCCCTTCCTGCAGGAACTCCACACTCAAGGGCTACTCCTCCATCCCCCCGGTCGAGGATTCGGTAGCAGCACACCTTTGCCCGCCCTCCACGAGATGGCGGTCTAAGCCAGTGCTCCCGTCTAAGGCCTGCAGAGCGACTTCCGCCTATGTTGGCCGCGCCTATTCCGCCGCCGGCCAAGCCGCATCTGCTCTGCACTCCATGGCCATCTTACAGATCCTCCAAGTGGACCTTCTTCGGGAGTGGGATGAGAAAGGCAGGCACCCAGAGGCTGTTACAGATCTAAGAAGCGCGACGGACCTCGCCCTTCGTGCCACCAAAGCTGCAGCCCAAGCTCTAGGGAAGTACATGGCCTCGCTGACTGTGACCGAGAGACATCTGTGGCTAACGCTAGCCGACATGGGAGAAGCAGAGCGCTCCACGTTCCTCAACGCACCGCTCTCTCCGACCGGTCTCTCCGGCTCCGCGGTGAGTGGCATTGTTGACCGCTTTTCAGAAGTCCAGAAAGCCACCCAAGCCATGAACCTCTTCCTGCCGCGTCGCGCTAGCTCCTCTGCAGGCCGCCCACGTGACCAGCCTCCTGCAACGAGCCTCTTCACAGCGCCCAGCTCAACAAAGTCAGACTTCTCAGCGTCGACAGGGCGGCCGCCCTCGATCGCGCTCAGACAGCCGCCGCAGACTGCTGCCCCCCGCGGGCCTCGGTCTAAGGTTGCGCTGAAACCTGAGCAACCGAAGTCCTCCTAGCCTTGTTGATAAAAAACGACGGCTCAGGACCACCGTCAAAGCTTCGCCCCCTGTCAGTCCCCCTCTCTCAGGCTACTACAGTGGTGGATTCAGCAGCCAACAAGCCGGTGATACTGCCCGCTTGCCTGCACTCAAATGCCGTTTTCACGGCGACCCAAAGAAATCTTGTAAAGAGCAAACGTGCCTTATGTGTAGAAAATGTGCCCACAATCCAGTGTTCACCCCTACACACAAGCATTACACTTCCCGTGTTCCTATCAGAGCCCACTCACATAAAGCGGACACAGCCCGCTCGAGTGTTAGAGTCAATAAACGCGCCCACGAATCCGTGCGCGCGCCCCTTCTCTGGCCGCTCTGTCACACGACCAGCCTTATGTGTAGAAAATGTGCCCACAATCCAGTGTTCACCTCTACACACAAGCATTACACTTCCCGTGTCCCGATCAGAGCCCACTCACATAAAGCGGACACAACCCGCTCGAGTGTTAGAGTCAATAAACGCGCTCACGAATACGTGCGCGCGCCCATTCTCTGCCCGCTCTGTCACACGGCCAGCAAACACTTCTCTGTATGTAAGTCCCATGCCCATGACTATGCTCGCGCGTCACTTAACAGATGTGACTCTTTCCCCATTCACCTCAATCGGGAAGTCACTCACAGAACAGCCTGTCCCTGCTGTCTGCGAGCAGTCATGCATAAGCACAGTAAGCGCGCTCACACATTCTGTTCAGCGCGCTGTGTGCGGCAATCAGGGCGATTTGGCCATTCACCCTCTAGCGTTACGCTTCAAAGCGTGGGAAGCTATCCCAGGGATATCCAAATGGGTGTTAAGCACAATAAAACAGGGCTATTTGCTACAGTTCGATCGCCGCCCTCCCCACTTCAGAGCGCGGCTCGAAACTATTGTGAACACGGAAGCAGCCTGCATGCTTCGTTCAGAAATAGCAAACCTTCTGTGCAAAAGGGCCATAAAGAAAGTGCCGCCTTCGCTGAGCAAGTCGGGGTTTTACAGCCGTTATTTTCTTGTTCCCAAGAAAGACGGCGGCCTCAGACCAATATTAGATCTCAGGGGTTTGAACAAGGTGCTTGCAAAAAGACCGTTCAAAATGCTTACAATCAGGAAACTCCTCGCGCATACGCGCCAGGGGGACTGGTTTATCTCTCTCGATCTGAAAGATGCCTACTTTCAGATTCAGATAAATCCCCGTCACAGGCCATTCTTGAGATTCACCTTCGACGGCCAGGTTTATCAATACACCGTCCTTCCGTTCGGCCTGTCTTTAGCACCCCGTACTTTCACGAAGTGCATGGATGCGGCGCTCGCACCCCTGCGGAGTCAGGGCTTGCGAATTCTGAACTATTTGGACGACTGGCTGATTATGGCACAGTCACATACGGAGCTTCTGTCTCACAGAACAGTTCTCCTCAGCCATCTGAACAGTTTGGGTCTTGCAGTCAATTGGACCAAGAGCTCACTACAGCCCAGTCAGGCAATTTCCTTCCTTGGAATAGAACTAGACTCCGTGGCAATGACGGCTCGCTTATCTACACAGCGCGCGTGCTGTGTTCAGCGACTAGCCGCGTCCTTTCAGATGAACAGCCTCACGCCTCTGAAAAAATTTCAGAGAGTGCTAGGTTACATGGCCTCAGCCGCAGCAGTACTTCAGCTGGGTTTACTGCGCATGCGCTCGCTTCAGCATTGGCTAAACACCTGCGCGTTTCGCCGGGCTTGGGCCACAGGCCGCCAGCCGATCAAGGTGACTCAGACCTGTATTTCAGCTCTGCAGCCCTGGACAGTGGCCGAATAGTATCAGCGGAGAGTGACGATGGGAGCTGTATCTCGCCGAAAAGTCATCTCGACAGACGCGTCCAACACGGGTTGGGGCGCGGTCTGCGAGGGCTCTCCGGTTTTTGGCCTATGGTCAGTTCAGGAAAAGCTCCTTCACATAAATTGTCTGGAAATGATAGCGGTCGAGTACGCGCTTGTGCGCTTTCTCCCGGTCATTCAGGGTCACCACGTCCTGGTCCGTTCGGACAACAGATCTGTGGTATCCTACCTAAACCGTCAGGGCGGTGTCAGATCCAGGAACCTCTTCCATCTGACGAAACGCATACTGAGTTGGTCCCAGTGCCACCTGCGCTCGCTGAGGGCGACGCACGTGCCAGGCCACCTGAACGACGGCCCAGACAGACTGTCCAGAGACAATATTCCTCCAGGGGAATGGTCCCTGCACGCTCAAACAGTCCAGAAGTTATGGCGCATATTCGGCAGAGCAGAGATAGACCTCTTGCGTCAGAAGAGAACTCTCACTGCCCAATATTTTTCTCGAAAAGCGAGGACGCGCTGGCCCAGGACTGGCCCAACCGCCCGCTTTACGCCTTCCCTCCCGTCTCGCTATTGCCACAGGTAATGCAGAGGATCAGGGAAACGCGTCACTCGGTGCTCCTCATAGCCCCGCGTTGGGAGAATCAGACATGGTTCCCAGAGCTTACGCAGCTGTCACTGACAGCGCCGTGGCCCATCCCAGTGAGAGCAGATCTCCTCTCTCAAGCTCGCGGCACGATCTGGCATCCCCACCCAGAGCACTGGGCGCTGCACGCGTGGGTGATCAACGACTACCCGTCGCTCTGCCAGAAGGGGTGATAAACACCATCATACACGCTAGAGCCCCTTCCACGAGAAGACTCTATGCGTCAAAATGGTCTGTGTTTTCAAAATAGTGCACCGACAGAGACCTGGACCCACGGACATGTGGGGTGTCGTCGCTGCTCGTGTTTTTACAAGAGCTGCTGGATAAGGGCAGATCCCCATCCATGCTCAAAGTGTATGTGGCGGCCGTCGCGGCGTTCGCTGAACCCCTGCATGGCCAGTCACTGGGAAAAAACGAGCTGGTCATCCGCTTCCTCAAGGGAGCTAGAAGGATGAACCCCCCCCCGCGCCCCCCATCGGTTCCTATCTGGGATCTTTCTATAGTTCTCGAAACTATGAAAGCCCCCCCTTTCGAACCACTTCAATACGTGGATTTGAAATACCTTTCACTCAAAACCGTTTTTCTGACTGCCCTGTCATCAGTCAAACGTGTGGGAGACCTTCACGCGCTGTCTGTCAGCGCTGCGTGTCTTGAGTTTGGACCAAGTGACTCAAAGGTCATTTTAAAGCCTAGACACGGCTATGTTCCCAAGGTGATCGGTACTCCTATCAGAGCACAGGTCATTTCCCTATCGGCGCTGCCAGCATCCGATAGATTGTATACTGCGCACTCCGCCTCTTTCAGATGCTCTGAGCAGCTTTTCGTTTCGTTCGGAGGGCGCACCAAAGGTCTCGCCGCCTCGAAACAGACACTGTCTAGATGGATAGTGGACGCTATTGCTGCCGCATACGCGTCAAAAGACCTGCCATGCCCGTTGGGCATTAGGGCTCACTCCACTAGAGGCATGGCCTCATCGTGGGCATGGTCCAGCGGGATTTCCATTCACGACATATGTGTGGCAGCGGGCTGGGCTTCCCCCTCCACCTTTGTCAGATTTTACAATCTGGAAGTGCCCGCCCTGCAGGCAAAACTAATACGCTACAGCTCCCCTGGTGAGCTGCACTGATGGGACTCATTCCACACAGACCGGCACCGCCGCTCTGTCGTTCCCTTCCCACTATGTGCTCATGTATTACACACACACTGGCCCGCACTCTTGCCGGCCAAATATTATTTCCCCACTCACAAGGGCTCCCCCAGGTCCCCCCACCCCCGGGGCTCATGCAGTGGATGCTTGGCGCGCACGGCGTTGACAATGGGTTCCCGTAGCGTAAGCTAGCTTACGCAATACGAAAGAACCTCTCGTAAGAGAACGTATCGGTTACCTAACGTAACCTCGGTTCTCTCTAGATGAGGGAACGAGTATTGCGTAGCCGGCCGTGCTCGCGCCACGAGCGACTTTGCTTCATTCAATGAAAACCAGGGTTCCAGCCTACGAACTACGCTTATATGCACTCTAGCCACGCCCATTTTGGTGGGCTTTGATGCAGTAAGCGCGCGGACGCCTCTCATTGGACGCGAGTTCGCCCAAGTTCGTCTATAGGCTGCAGCAGTTGCCGCAGAGCAACCAATGAGCTCGCTAGCTAGCCCGCTCAAGGTCTGCAGTTGCTGCACTGCGTTGACAAATGATACAAAATTAAGGATAATTTTTTGGCTTCAATATCTCAGAAAAGATTAATCTTTCCCGTAGAGTAAGCTAGCTTACGCAATACTCGTTCCCTCATCTAGAGAGAACCGAGGTTACGTTAGGTAACCGATACGTTTTCAAGTTAAAATGTTGTTTAAAATCAGTTCTCATAGAATTAGGAATTTTAACTGTATAGTATCAACCAGATATTTCAAATTTAAGGATTCATTTTGGATTATTAAATGGCCCTGGGGTCTCTCAGGACCAAAAATGAGTGTTAAAAGTTTCCTCTAATTAAATATGTCTTTATGGTTATTTTATTGCTGTTGGACATGACTTAAAGGCTATTTTAGGATTTGTTGCTCTTTGTGGCCATCAGTCTCACTGTATTCATTATAGCTACTCCTAACAAAGTAAGATGTTTAGCATTTTAACCCCCCTTTTTTTTTTACCAGCCAAAAACTGGACTATCACACCCCGCAGACTGATGAATGGCAAGATGAGTCTTTCCCGTAATGGCACCCTGGAGAAACCTGTCTCCCTCCAGCCTTATACTGAGCAGGGGGAGTCTGAACTACCTCAGCACCATCTCCATCACACTGGCTCCATCTCCTCGAGCACACCAGCAAATGTGTCCAGCTCAGGGGTTGTGGTTCCTCCTCCATACTCAATAGCAGGCAGTGCAGTGAATGATCCTCCTATGGAGTTGAGGGGCTCTTTGGACTGTTGGGCCTGTTCTGTTCTGGTGACAGCACAGAATCTGATCATTGCCACTCTCAACTTGGGTCTTGCTGCAATTATCTTTGGCCTCATTCTCTTGCCGTCACTTGTCATGGTCGTTTTTGGCTTTCTTTGCCATTCAACAGTAAGTGTGGAGTGAGACTGATACATTGTCTAGTTTCTAATTTATACACAACATTGTCTTAGTCAACATGAAATCATTACATTTACATTGCACATTCCTGTTATTTTGCATGGTTCACCTGTGCACATTATTCCAAATAAAATAAAAATGTAAATTCATCTTAATAATTTTTTCAAAATGTAACGTGCTCCACCTCTGAAACTACTTGAGACAACCACTTGAGTCACAAATGCAAACAGAGGAAACATGCGTACGTCTATTTAACACTAAGCAAAATTGGAATGTATTGGATGGATGGACAGAAGAACAGACAGACAGATTAGACAGACAGACAGACAGACAGACAGACAGACAGATTAGATAGATAGATAGACAGACAGACAGACAGAAGAACAGCCAGACAGATAGACAGACAGACAGACAGACAGACAGGCAGACAGATTAGATAGATAGATTGACAGACCGACCGATAGATAGATAGATAGATAGATAGATAGATAGATAGATAGATAGATAGATAGATAGATAGATAGATAGATAGATAGATAGATATGTCAGACAGACAGACAGACAGAAGAGATAGATAGATAGACAGACAAGATAGATAGATATGTCAGGCAGACAGACAGACAGACAGAGAGATAGACAGACAGACAAACCAACCGACCGACAGACAAGATAGATAGATCTGTCAGACAGACAGACAGATATGCAGACAGACAGACAGACAGAAGAAGACAGATTAGATAGATAGATAGACAGATATATAGATAGATAGATCTGTCAGACAGACAGACAGACAGATAGATAGACAGACAGACAGACAAACCGACCGACCGACAGACAAGATAGATAGATAGACAGACAGACAGATAGATAGATCTGTCAGACAGACAGACATACAGAAAGATAGATAGACAGAGAGGCAGACAAAGTATACTTCGGGTTTGACGTGAACACTCAGTGTCTGTGTGCAGTCGAACGCCTGTCAAAGTATACTTCATATAACTGTGCGCATACACAGGCGGTTGCCACATGTGCATTATGACCCCTGTGAGACACTGGACATTCTCTCCAGGGATTAAGACACATAACGATGTCTTTATATTCCTTCAGAATTGAGTAATACAAATGCAGGTATCTCCAGAGTCCAGACCTCCTCAAAGGTGCTCTTGACTTGTACATCCACTGTTGTTGTTTTTACCTTCAGCTCCTGATGTTTCGTGGCAATTATATCTTCTTCTAGTGCTTCTTCGTGACAACAATGGCTCAAATGTGAGTGTTGCCACTTTGTCAACCACTAGTTAGTGCAAGTAACTCCAGGCACAAGACAGTTCAGTGCTGATGATGAGATTTGTGGGAACGCTCAGCGTTCGCATCTGACCGAAGTATACTTTGGGCTTTAGTCTCGGTCACCATAAAATGAACATGAATGGTGGATGAACTGTCATTCAGCCAAAAATCTCCATTTGTGTTTCATGGAAGAATGAATATATAATTTTATTGTACTTTTCAGTCTCCTCCCTCCTTCTCTTCTCAAATCGTGCCTCTCTTTGCCCATTCCAAAGGTTCAGCGCCATGGCACTAACGTCTACTGTTCAGATCTCTTGGATGATGGAGGCTGTGTGGCTTTGCTGGTAGTGGGTTTCCTACTGCTGGCTCCACTGCTGGTTCTGGCCCTGGCTGCATACTGCAGGATGGCACACCACCTCCAGTTGGGTTTGTGCTTCATTCCCTACAGCCGTGCTGTCTACAAGAACCTGCCAGCATCACGTCATCGGGGCCTAGGGGGCTGCTGCCAGCAGGGGGCAGGAGACAGTGAGAGAAAGGGTAGTGTGTGGGTTTAAAATACAAATTACTAAAGAAAGTGCCTGCTGAATTTACTGTGAATAGAAATAGCATTAATTACATACATGTACAGAAAATGTATAGGCCTAATGCCAAGACAAATCATGAGTAAAATAAAAGCCACATTCTCTGCAGTTTTGTTAAACTTAAAAAAAAGTTCTCATTTATTCAAAGTTGCTTTCTTTTTAATTTGTGCAAATATTCTGGCCTTTTTTAACTGGATCTATAGCGTGGTGTAAAAAGGGGGAAACTTTTTTTATTTTTTACTAATTAATCATTTTACCAATATTTTATCAATGAACTATTTTAACGTTGTTCCTTTGTAACATGTTTTTGCATTTTTAGTACTGTCTGTACATTAAGAAACCTTCTTAAAATTTCTAAAATGTTCTTTTTATTGTATAAACCTGTTACTAATCTTACAATGAATAAAACATTCCTGTCATATTTCCATGGATTATCAAAAATTAAAAGGTTAATGTGTGGCAAGCTGGTCATTCATATGAGTTGGCAGGATGTTTTGGGTGGTTGCTAAGTGGTTGCTTGAAGTTCTGGGTGGAAACGCTATCAGGTGGTTGCTTATTAAGTCAAATGTCTCCATGAAATTCTGGGGTTGTATTCACAAAACTTTTTGAAGAATACAATTCTTCTTAAAGGGATAGATGTGTATGAAATTCTGTCTTCAGCAGAACAGATACAAAGATTTTTAGAAGAATTTTCAGCTCTGTAGTTACATTCAAAGCAATATTTATGTCTGTTTTTACTATAAATCTCCACTTTCAACATTTTTGAAAGTGGAGATTTATTGTAAAAAAATTACTTAAATATCAATCTGTTTTCACCCACATGTATCATATCACTTCTGAAGATACAGATTTAACCACTGGAGTCTAATGGGATATTTTGTGCTGCATTTATGGGATTATTGGATCTTTACATTTCTGGTCACTATTCACTTGCATTGAAAAAAACTGAATTTTCTTCTAAAAATCTTAATTTGTGTTCTTCTGAAGAAAGAAACTCAACACATCTGGGATGGCATGAGGGTGTGTAAATGATGAGAGAATTTTCATTTTTGGGTGAACTGTCCCTTTAAATAACTGTCATTTCTTCTTATTATCTGACTTAATGGAATATTTCGGGTTCAATTCAAGTTAACCTCAATCAGTTTTGACTTCTGCCTTAATTCAAATTGGCCCCATGCACTTTCTTTTTAAGTGTCTCCATGTAACCTTTATTTTTTGTCTCTTTTTTTAAAGAAGAGGAAGTCGAAATTATTATTTGTGGTAATCAGCGTTATGCCACAAATGCTGTTGATTGAGCTTAACTTGTGTTGAACCTGGAATGTTTCTTTAAGAAAAAAGTTATGAATATTTTGTATTCCCAAAAATAATGTTATGTTTTTCTTAAACTGTCAGCATAACTAGATACCTTCTTACCTTCTAATTTATCCTAAGAACTTTCTTATTTATAACATTTTCTTCATTTCATTTATTAAGATTTTCTTGAATACGATCCTGGGCCTTTAATATGACCCAATGCCAAAGCCTTAGCTATAGTGGGGTGAAAAAGGTGGTAACGATTATAGGGGCCCATAGGTACAGGGGGCCCAAAACAAATTCGAAACTGTATTTCTTTAATAGTTGGGGCAACAGAGCAATATACAGTCATGTGGGCCAGAATCCCTTGCTATGGCCCTGCCCAATGCCCTTGTTTAATGGGAATTTTTCACTCGTTTTATCCTCCATCAGGCTTTTGATTGTCTGTCAGTTTATTTATTTTTGTTGTTACAGCAATCGGGCTGTCACAGTGACCAGAGTGATTTCTCAGAACACCTATTTCACTGATTGGCTATCTGCCTGAAAGTGGGGACAACAATTTTCCCCAGCTTTAATTGCCATTAAAGCAATGTTGGCACTCTTTATTTAGTGCACTTTAGACTTTCTGGATATAAATAAATACATAAATATTATCTTTAAAAAATGTACTAAGTCACATCTGAGGTTTGAAGCTTTGTTGTGGCTTGCAGGATTAGTTATTTAAAGCTTCAGCCGGTGGAAATTTTCCATGCCGTTCCGCGCACGCTCAATCAAAGCTTTAATACGGTGTAGAGTCGATTACAGCATCAGTATCCGCTGCTCGCTGCCCCGACACGATCTCTCTAGGGACCGGCGAGAAAACAACCTCATGGAGCCACAGTTTCAGACGTTGCACGTCCTACCGATTACTGGATAAGAAACGGACCGTTTTGATCCTCAACAGGTACGTTTTAAAACAAATGTAAGATGGTTTTTAAAGTGTCAGAAAGGTGCGTGCATGATAGCCAACGGTCAATTAGGCATATAAAGGAAGTTGTCATAGTTTGGGCAAGAAAATAAACTTCTGAATTAATATTTGCATCGCTGTCTCTATCTGTGGGGTCATTAGTATGCAAGAATGTTGAGTGTAAATTGACATAGCCTAATCTGTTTTATTAACCTACTTGTAAGCAGTGGTGTAGCCAAGTGTGGGCGGGGGTGGGCATGGGGCACCCAAATTAGACCAAGGCCCACCCAGAATATGACTGATTATTCTTTGACTTCAAATATATATTGATAAAATAGTTTTAAAAATGCATAAATTCTGATTTCTGAAAGTGTGAAAGAACTTTTTGAATGCACCACTTTTCTGTTATTAAGGAAAACTGGTAAAAAAATAAAATAAAAAACATTTAGGTAAAAATTTGGCCCATCCATTTTTATTGAGGCCCACCAAAAAGTAATTTCCTGGCTACACCCTTGCTTGTAGGATAAGTTAGAAGACGAACTGACAATTAAAACACAAAGACCATGGCATGTACATCTTAATGTTGTTTATTGTAGTTTTATAGTTTGTTATATCAGTTTTTGATGTAATGATACGTCATGGTACAGCCTTGCCAAGTGTTTTCTCTTTGATGCTGTAAACACACGTTTATCTAATTTGATCTCCGTCATGAGTGTTGGTCTGGACAGCGCCGTGTAAGTCACTCTAGTTTGATTTTCTTAAATAATGGATTAACCTCCGCTTGGAAGCGTTTTATGTAAGATACTTTTCAATGAACAACAAAACCTCTCAGTCTCAAGGGATTTGTACATCAGTCGTTCATTCCTGAACAGCCATCCATCTGTGGTGCTCAATAAAGTGTAAAGTGTGTTCTTATCAGGATGATACTCAAAAACCTCCCTGCAACATTCTGGAAATGTTACTTCATGGTTATAAATATAAAACCTAAAATTAACCTTTAGAGAAGGTTCTATATACGTTATTTGTAGATGGTCCCACAAAACCTCCCGGCAATGTTCTAGGAAGGTTAGTTTATGGTTATAAAAATGAAACCTAAAAATAACCATTAGTTAACCATATGCTAGCATTAGAGGGAACACTCTGTGTTTGCTGGTTAGGCGCTTATGTAAAATACATTTTCTACTAAATGAACATTTAAGGTTTCAAATTAAATATGTTTTACTTTTTTATGTTTGAGGGATAAAAACAAATATGTAGACCACACATAGAATCTAAATATAATTCAAAATGTTGAATGTGGCATCTACATCTCACTTTTGTTGTAGTATTCCACATTTGTAATTGCTTTGGATAAAAGCATTGGCTAAATTAATAAATGAAGCCTAAATTAAAATATTTTGAATATTGTTAAACTTTAAAATTAATTAATATTATTCATTCTTTCGTTCATTAAATTCATTATAGACTGTTTTAATGCTATTAGACAACAAAATCTGTTATAGTCCCATTCTGCAAAGTCAAAAAGTGGTCTGTTGTTATTTAACATTTTCCTTCTTTTAGGTAAGATTTATGAATATCATTTTCGACTGATTGTGGTCTCAGAGCTGTTTGCTTTCAATCAGGTGTTCCAGCCTTCTAAAGTGGGTCAGAGAACACAAATATGTGCCTCATTCAATATAGTACTTTTACTGCCTGGATACACAATTGAGAATGAACCCTTTCAGGATGAATGAGGTCTTTCTTTCTCTGTGCCATTATTAACAATCTCCCACTTTCACCTTTCTGCTAATGTTCCGGTCTGAGTAGTGAGATAAGCTTGAAGGATCAAACACAATTGCACGGCAATGCCAGTGGAACAACACGTTCATCACTCAATAACTTTATGTTCTCTCCCTAGATCTGGTATTCCACACACAGCCATGGGTAAGAAGGTCTTGCAGTGTTTTCCCTGGTACAAACGTTGTAAAGACAGGGGTAAAGGCAGGCTGTGCCCTCCTCCGGCTGGTAAGTTGTCCTGATATCTTATTATTAAAGTTAAATTGTCTTTCTGAACTCTTTTCAAAGGGATAATTTTCTCTCTCTTTGCTCTCATACTGTAGTTCCATCTGTTGAGGTGCAGCCTGGATTCTCTCCGACAGTCTCCTGGGGTTATGATGGAGAGGAAAACGCTGTGCGTCCTGTGTATTTTTCCCATAAAGCGCGAGTAGCTTATCGCCACCAGATGGACGACAATATTATTGACGCCACCTGCTGACCTCTGGGCTCACTTCCCAGAATATCTTGCCTTTTACCTGCCTGTAGGTTTCCAGAACACAATATTGAGGAATACTAGAAGCCTACTAGACAGTTCTGTCTAGTGTAATTAAACAAAATCTTTTGTATTTGGTGAAAATGTCATCCTATAGTAAATTGTTATCCTATAGTTCCTTTGACCTCTTGCCAGAACTGGGGTTCACTTGTCTTCTTCGTACTTGTATTGACACAGAGTGGAAAAATACATGGACTGAAGTGGACACCTAGTGTTGTAAATAAAAATGCATTGTATGTTTGTCATGCATATGTGATCCTGGATGAATGATTTCCTGTTGTTTTTTCATTGTCACCAAGACATGCTTGGTTTTTCAGAGATTCATGATAACATTCAGGCAAAAGAGAATATTTTGTACTAATCACGGGGCTGATCATATCAAATTAATATACATGTAGATTTTGGATTATGTGATGATGTTTTGTTTCTTGTTCTGTAATTCTGTCAAAGAAGTTGGAGTCTTGAATTAAATTTTTTATGGTAAAATATATTTCTGTTGAAAATCTGTTCGTTGGTCTCTGTCAAATGCAAACTTATTTTTTTTTTTTTTTAAATGGCATGATGCAAATAACAGTAATTTTACAAAAATAGGCTTAATTGTTTATATATTGATGCAAAATATAATTTTCTTTCAAAAGAAGAAAATATGACTTATTTAACTTAAAGAAAATGAAGCCTATTTTTTGCATCATGAGATTATTTTCATGACAGTGAAGCAAGCAATTAACATTTTCCTCGCCATAATGCAGAACAATCTCACTCTCATCACTATAATACAAATACATTTTAAAGGAATATGAATAGCAAAAAAGACCTAAAAATAACTTATTACTATAAATCCCCACTTTCATTTTCACTTTCTTTCACATTTTGAAAGTGAAAGCGGAGATTTATAGTAAAAAAATAAAGACTTAAATAATTATATGTTTCTCATCCACACTTGCCATACTGCATAGCTTCAGAAGACATGGATTTAACCACTGAAGTCTTATGGATTACTTTTATGCTGCATTTTTATGCTTTTTGGAGCTTCAATGTTTTGGACAACATTCAGTTGCACTGTATGGGCCTACTGAGCTGAAATATTCTACAAAAAAAAATATTTGCTTGTGTTCACCAGAAGAAAGAAAGTCATGCACATCTGGGATGACATGAGGGTGAGTAAATGATGAAAGAATTTTCATTTTTGGGAATTCTTTTTAATTTTTTTTTGTAACGTAATTAAAAAAATATATGCTTCATTAGGCAACATCCTAAATGACCTGGTTTTATTCGAGTCAAAAATAGTATTTAATCTAACTAATTCAACCCTACAAATTAAGTTAAACCAACAAAATTAAATTTTATGGGTTGAACAAAGTAGAAATAATTTCAGAGGTGACAATTGTAGGTGACGTCTTTTCAGAGTATTTACTGTACTGCCTTTAGCTTATGCTGGTTTCTAAAATCATTGTATTACAGTCATTGTTACTGTTATACACTGAAAATGACTGTATTACAGTAATGAGAATCTCCATTGAGAATAATGGGAAATAAAAACTCATAAGACAACGATACATGACCAACACTAGTCTCTGCTGGTCTCTCTATCAAACCGCAAAGCATAAATGACTCGGTGTCTTCGAGAACTAAATATACAATTAATGTTTGACCACTCGATATTTTTCAGTTTCCCCGAGTCAACACAACCCTTATTACATTGAGTTCATAGAGGACATTGAGAGGGCAAAGCTGGATATAAATGCCCAGGCTGCCAGACACAGGATGAGAATAAGCACCATTGTGACTTTGCAAAGCATTATCCGCTTTAGATGTTGACGTCGATGGCAAGAGTCTCTCAAGAGTCTAATGTGTGCGATGATCTAAGAGCTTTCCTTGTTTCTGATATTTTTCTTTTTTCAAATATGAAGCTGGCGATGTTACACTATGGTGATATTTTAATGTAAAACAGAGGAGTAGAGCAGCAGTAGCGAGATGCACTCTTGAGGTTTCGAGTATCGAATCGCTGTAAATATGTTGGCCAGTAGGTGCCGCTATACATTCATGATTGTACACGATTATGACGTTTGAGAGAGACAGTAGAGCTGGGAAACTGATTACTGCTTACTGCGCATTTTACAATGTGCCTTATTTAGAAACGTAAATGTAGCACACCTTCTTATATAAGGTGCAAATTTCTAAGACTATTATTTGTGTTAATTTACACTGGCCTTCGTTAAAAACACTACTGCGTGCAACACTACTGCGGTGGGGGTTCAAATGCAGATGCTTTATTCTCATCTGACTGGAATCCATTTTACTCTTTTGTTTCATATTTGATTTAATATTTTGCAGTTGGAGCAAATGGAAACGAAAAATAAAATTGTCTGTGGTCTTCCATTTACTGCTAACATGGAAAAGGGTTACATTGTTGCCACATGACCTCATTACATTGCATGTTTAATTAAAGGAATATTCTGGGTTCAGTAGAAAGCATTTGCGGCATAATGTTGATTACCACAAAAATGTATTTCGACTCATCCCTCCTTTTCTTTAAAGGTGCAGCATGTAAACTTTTTCATGCAATATTAAATTTTTTTTTGTCAATGTGTGAACGGCTTGTGACACAACTTAAAAAATTTGACCTTCCCGGACTTCCTAAGTTGCATATTAAACCCTGTAGACTGATTTTCATGTGAAGGGAACGGGTCGGTTTTGCCGGGAAAATCCAAAGGATGTGACATTCATGTGGGCCCCTGAGAGCCTTGCCTCTGTAATAGCTTCTCTTCCACTATTCAACAGCTATAACATTGCAACTCAAGGAAACGTTACCTTAGAGATGGAATCCAGCAAACGGCCAGCTCCCAGCACAACACTGACTCCCAGCACAACTCAGATTAAGCCAAAAAAAACAAAAAACATTTATCTACTGAATCCCGTCTGGCTAAGCGGGAATGTGATCGTGGTCGCACAAAAACTAGAGTGAACATCAGCAGGGCATTTTTTTCCTGGAGGGAACTTCGTTCGGTTTTGGGGATCAAAACAGAACCTGAATTGCCGTTCTTCTTATTGGACAGGTAATCTTACATAACTGCAAAGCATGTGAAATATAGTGCCATAGGATTGATCTGTGTAATTTTAAATAACTTGATCATGCTACTAACGCTGACAAATTGCAAGATACCTTGCTTCGTAACTTTCAAATAATTTCAACAATCTTCTCTTTATACTAAAAGTCAGGTGTACAGGATACATTTAAGTAAATATGCTGGTTTCTTATTCATAGTACAACATATGACATACAAAACATACAATAATGTAACATAACTGCAGTGCAACAGTAAACTGTCTGGTAGCCTATAGTTCGGTAGTATGTAGCTGTATGTGTGTATCAGTATACTATGTTATCTGATATGTAGTTTTAGTTGAATCTCAAAATCTTTAGTAAAACAATCATAACTGAGTAATTTGAACTATGCTACTTCATCTGTCAGCATGATGCCAGTGAATCATGTTCATTCTCTTTGTACATTACGCTCGCATCCCTATGGAGTGTGTGCACGAGCAACAGGTATCTGTCTGCAGTTTACTTAATGGCCACAGGTGTCATTAATGACAAGGGTTTCTGAATCTTACATACTGCACCTTTAAAAAAGGTTAAGAAAGATTGGACCCCATTCACTTCCATTGCCTCACTGGAACACAGATTTTTGCTTAGAATAGTTGAAATAATTTTTTTGTGGTAATCAACATTATGCCACAAATGTTGTTGAGTGAGATTAACTTGTGTTGAACCTGGAATATTCCTTAAGCAAGTGGCGTTCAGTACTTGGTAATCTTGGGAAAAGAAGTGGTTATTTTTTATCCAGTGTTAAATTTAACTTATGGTAATCTAATCGAAATAATGTTGATCTCAAAGTGCTGAACAAAACCAGAAAAACTGTAAGTTACAGATATTAAATATTGCAGCTGATATTATTTCCAAGTCGTTCATCACATAGTGTGCAGTATGCAGTGTCCTCTAGTTTTATACTTCACATTTTGTCAAATGTACAGTTCATCTGGTTATTCCATGCATACAGAAAATGTGCATACTGACAGCATACTGCAGAAATATTAAGAGTAGTGTGGTATTCCAAACATAGCCAGAGAGAGAGAGAGAGAGAGAGAGAGATTAGGGAGTGAAGCAGAAAAAGAGAAGTGTAAACTATATTTTTAACACATCACCAGTTTAGTATATGTTCATGTTTAAAATAACTGTCATAGGTGTATTCTGGGCCAAACTTTCAGCAAAAGGAAGAAACCCCATTCCAATAAAACAAAGTCTAAAATGCAATGCATAAGTTTTGTTGTATAAATCCTGTTTTAGACATCATCATAAATTACAAATATATTTTGTGACATCTATATGTGGGAAATTGACTTTATAACAAACATTCACTTTAGAACTCTATAGAATTCAGTTCTTAGCTGTTTTTAATGCTCCATTGATTAATTAAAACAGTCCAAAATATTACGTGAGAATATAACTTCCTGAGCATTATCTCTTACAGTAATATCCAGACTGGTTTAATGTTTTTGGCCACTCTACTTGGGAATAGCTTTTATCTTGTGTCATTAGTGCTAGTGCTAACACAGATATGAGTGATCAGCATGGCTGTTTGTTGATGGCGGTCAGCATCTTCTGATGAGGAGCTTTGTACAAGGTGGTAAAACTACCAGGATTGAGAGTGCCACGTCCTTCCTCATCCACCTGACCCATCAGGATGTAGTTTTGACCTGGCAGAAAGAGGGGGTTTTATTTTAATAAAAAGATAGCTGATCAATAAAGAAAATAAGGAAAAAAGATCAAGGAACATTTCCATATCCCAGGTGTGTGTTTTGTATATGTGGCCATACCTCTGCGCAGCAATGGACATTTTTTACAGGGTATCACAAGTTTGACAGACATGGTCTCTCCAGCTTGGGTGATTGTAAGACTACCAGTCTTATATGCTTTGATTAAGGACACTGTAGCTTGCAGGCTTCCTTTAGGTCCAGTGGTCAATGCCGTCAGCTTACCAGTGATCACTGTGAGAGGGAGAGAGATAGATTGAGTAGTCGAGAGGATTTCAAGACAAATCACTATTAAAGGAATAGTTCACCCCAAATAATTTTTTTGAGATTTAAGCTATGGAAAATAAGGAGTATGCAGAATTCAAAGAATCTGTCTCTATTGCTTACACACACACACACACACACACACACACACACACACACACACACACACACACACACACACACAAACACACACACACACACACACACGTTGTGTTTCCATGTTTTATGGGGACTTTCCATAAACATAATGGTTTTTATACTGTACAAACTTTATATTCTATCCCCTAAACCTAACCCTACCCCTAAACCTAAACCTCACAGAAAACATTCTGCATTTTTACATTTTCAAAAAACATAATTTAGTATGATTTATAAGCTGTTTTCCTCATGGGGACCAACAAAATGTCCTCACAAGGTCAAAACTTTCGGGTTTTACTATCCTTATGGGGACATTTGGTACCCACAAAGTGATAAATACACGCTCACACACACACACACACACACACACACACACACACACACACACACACACACACACACACACACACTCACTCACTCACTCACTCACTACCGGTCAAACATTTTGAAACACTTGATTGAAATGTTTCTCATGATCTTAAAAATCTTTTGATCGTTTGAAATTAGTTTTGTAGACAAAATATATTTTTGCCGACATATTAATTTATTCCATTATAAAACTAAACCAAAAAATAATGACTTTACTATTATTCTAAAATGTAAAGAAAAAAAAGATTTAAATAAAGAATGAGTGTTTCAAAACGTTTGACCAGCAGTGTATATATATATTTAATATTTATTGCAGGAGGTCACTTACCAAACTCACTAGTACAGAAGCTGGTCTTGATGGTTCCATCCCTCTTGCATGTCTTTAAACACACTGGATTTACTGCTGGGGCTGAAAATGACATTAAACAACATCAAAAAATGTCAGTTCAATAACTACCATTATCTGAAACTCTTATCTCTTCCTCACCTGGTTTTGGCCCATCAGGTACTGGTTTGCGGACTGGAGGTCTTACAGGTTTACTTAATTTAAAGGGGGTGGGTCGTGGCTTCTCTGTAGTAGTGGTTGTAGTTGTTGTTGTGGATGTAGTGGGTCTTTCTGTTGTCATGGCAACAGGTCTCACTTGTTTAACTGGGGTGAAAAGGGGCTTTGTGGGTGTAGATTGCACTCTAGGTCCGGACGCAACTTCACCTCTTACAGTTGGAGTGTGCTGGCCACGAGGAATGCTGTTGTATGTAGCCATGAATCCATCTGAAGTAACGCTAAGGTCAGACACAAACTGCACCAATAGCACATTACTATTGGTTACAATGTTTCTAGAGGGGACATAAAAACATAAGGGTGAATGCAATTGTAATCTATTTAGATCATCTCAAACTTTTGATATTAAAAATCATGTGTATTTGCATGACGAGCACAGTTTTTTCCTGTGTTGACCAATATCCTGTTGAAACAGGACGTTTGGGCGGGACATATTGAAGGGCTTGTCCCCTTTGTTAAAATAGTCTAGCCGGAAGTGGGGGGTGGGGGGGGGGGGTTGTGTACGTCTTGCCGGGGGCTCCCCGACATGAGAGTATGAGGGAGGAAAGTGGTAGGTTGGAGGGTGGGACTCCTAATCAGGCTAAATAAGCCTCCAAGAGGGATAAAGGCCGACTGCGGAGGATTGTGCAGGAGAGAGAGATTGTTTACGGACATGTCCGTCATGTGTGTGTTTGTGTCTTTTAAGTTTATAATTACAATATTATTTATATTGTCAAGCCGGTTCTCTCCTCCTCCTTTCCCTTTTACCTTGATACAGAAGTAAAGTAATTAGAAATGTGATTACTTTTTCAATAAGGTAATTAGTAAAGTAATCTGATTACAATTTTAGAGAAATAGTTAGACATTTGAAGTGGATTACTACTTTTAAGTAATTTTCCCAACACTGACAAGCATACAGATGACCTCAAAGCTAACAAAGATGGATTTAAAGGTACAAAACTAAAATTTTTACTTCATGGGGTCTTTAATCACAATAAAAGAACTCACTGGGGAGCAGTGTCTCCGCAGAATTTTCCGATGCGTCTTGAGTTGTCTTTTTCTCCTCCATTAAAGAATGCTACATAGTCAAAACGGCAGTAGGTGTCAGACTCCAAATCAAACTTATCAAACTTCACCTCAATCACCTGAAACACAAATAATTATAATCATTAATCAGTAATTATAATCAACAAACAACGACATTGCAAAATATGAAGTATTGTCAAAAACGTCAACAGTAAAAATATACGCATTTTTGGGGGAAAACGCTGTTATAATATAACATAATATAATATATTGGAAATCATCCCAGATTAAGGCAACAAAAGTTTAAAAGTGTGTTTCCCAACAAGCCTGTTTCTTCTTATCATTTGACAAACAGACTGCAGAAAATGTGTGGCATGCAGCCACTCATTCAGTGCTGAAATATTAATTGCAAACAATCAGAATTGTAGGATTATGTTTTTCCTGACCATTTCTGGCTCCACTGTGATAAGCCAAGAACAGCTGATGCCAGGTGGGTAATTTTTCTCTGGCCAGTTGGGAGTTTTGACTGAGCCCTGAGATTTTGTGAGCTTCCCTCCACAGAACTGGTGCTCTGAATGAAAAAAAAAAAATAAAAATCACAATTTAATTTCAGAAAAAGATCATCAAAATGCAAAAATATATCTACAACAAATGGATTAATTATAAGTTAAAGATAGCAAAAGGAAATGTGTCCTAGCCAGGCAAGTTTCAGTAGTATGTAATTTGTACAGTATGCACACTGAAAGCAAAAATGTGTACTCTGAAAGCAAAGTGTAAAACTTTGACTCAGTGGCGCATTTCCTTGATTGGCCCATTTAGCCAATTAGAACATATTTGATGTTTAAAATATATAACAAACATGATTTTGGACCAGTAACATTTCACTATGGGTGGGGCTACCCAGCACCACACCTCAGAGATACAAACCAAACATCCCACTAAATGTCATTTGTTACTCTCACGGCTGGTAAGGAAAAAAACCCAGAGATAGCAAGAGATCAGATTGGAGAAAGCAGGATGTAACTCCTGGTTAGGATAATGTCAGGATGGTTTTAAATGAACAAAATGTATATTGGACAGATTGATTTCACCATCCACATGTGGCTTTCCTCCACTGAAGTAGGCCAGGAACCCTCTTCCTCCTGTTTCTGAATCTGAAACCATCTCTATCATCATGGTGTTGGATGTGGAGATGAGAGCTCCGGGCCGAAATGTTCCGCAGAAACGCCCGAGCTTCTGCACCATGTTAGAGTGTCCATTATAAACATCCAGATAGTCATAACGGCAGAGGGGGTCGGCCTCCAGATCAAAAATCCTAAAGGTGAGCATGACCACATTCCCTTCTGGTACCTTGTGAAAAGAGAAAAAGAGAAAGTGAAAAGAGTAAAAAGAAAAAGTGCAGTGAAAGATACGCTTAACCTTGGGTCAATATCTGTTTTAACACTAGGTTGAGGGGACTTTTCACCCTGGGATAATATCTGTTTTAACACTATGTTGAGGCAACTTTTAACCCTGGGTGAAAATCTGTTTTAACACTAGGTTGAGGCCACTTTTAACCCTGGGTGAAAATCTGTTTTAACACTAGGTTGAGGCCACTTTTAACCCTGGGTGAATAACTGTTTTAAACTGAGGTTAAGGCCTCTTTTAACCCTGGGTGAATATAAATTTTAACACTAGGATGAGGCCACCTTTAACCCTGGGTTAATATCTGTTTTAACACTAGGTTGAGGTGACTTTTCACCCTGGGATAATATCTGTTTTAACACTATGTTGAGGCCACTTTTAACCCTGGGTAAAAATCTGTTTTAACACTAGGTTGAGGCCACTTTTAACCCTGGGTGAATAACTGTTTTAAACCGAGGTTAAGGCCTCTTTTAACACTGGGTTAATATCTGTTTTAACACTAGGTTGAGGCCACTTTTAACCCTGGGTTAATATCTGTTTTAACACTAGGTTGAGGTCACTTTTAACTCTGTGTGAATATCTGTTTTAACACTAGGTTGAGGCCACTTTTAACCCTGGGCGAATATCTGTTTTAAACCGAGGTAAAGGCCACTTTTCACCCTGGGTGAATATACATTTTAACACTATGTTGAGACCACTATTAACCCTAGGTTAATATCTGTTTTAACACTATGTTGAGGCCACTTTTAACCCAGGGTGAATATCTGTTTTAACACTAGGTTGAGGCCACTTTTAACCCTGGGGTTCTATCTGTTTTAACTCTAGGTTGGGGCCACTATTAACCCTGGGTTAATATCTGTTTTAATACAAGGTTGAGGCCACCTTTAACCCTGGGTTAATATCTGTTTTAACACTAGGTTGAAGCCAGGTTTTACCCTAAGATAAGTAGTGTTTCTCACTTGTAGCTTTGAAAGTTGCTTTGCACATAGGGTGCAAATTACACAATGGACAGAGTGCGGGGATTGTGATTTTGTTATAGGTAAAATAAACACGTGTAAAATGTCATGTATTATTTTTTTCACACATTTGTTCATCTTGGTTCATTTTTATTTATAAATATACTATTCATTGTTATGGTGGTTGGTTTGTCATTTTAAATGTTACATGTGTTTTTATATTAAAATGTTAATAGTATATGTAGAAATGAACACTAGCAGAGATTTAAAAGGAATTTTAAAAGGAGAACAAAATAAATGTATTTATTTATTGTTATACACAACCTTATTGCAAAATGTTACAGATACACTAAAAAAAAAATCATTTAAAGATTTTAGCATTTCTATTTCATAACAAAATTTCATCAAATTGAATTGGGTAATTTTTTATAAAAAAAAAATACAAAAATAAATATTCAATTATGGAATTTTGTTATGAAATTGAAATGTGTAAATCTTGAAGCTGCACTACGTAACTTTGGGCAAAAGCAATTTGCAAACTAAACTTACCTTTACCATACTAATGCAATCGGTTCTGCATTTATGTGTGGATTACCTCTCTATCTTCTGTGTACTTATGGCTGGTGGTTAGTAACAGGTCTGTACGTGCAATTCTACCAATCCATAAAAAGCAACTGTAATCTTATTATGAGTATTGTAAAATGTAATATAGTTACAAGTACTTACTTGTGTAATCCAGATTACATTTATTCTGTTACTACCCACCACTGTAAATGCCAGCCATATATTACTCTCCTAGTGTTAAGTGTTAATGTTAACTCACTGTGATGGACCAGGTACATTTGCTGTTTGGTTTGTAGAATGATGGAAATCCTTCACTGCCCACAAAACCTGAATCTCTAACCAGTTCACCCCCACAATTAAACTCAGGCCTAAGAGAGGTGAGACAGAGTGAAAGAAAGTGAATCAGTAAGTATTGTAAAATATTTTCATGTTTATATTGCCCTATTGTATAAAGACAGCATTAACATAGTGTGTTTATATTGTGAGGTTTCACAGTCTAAAGCTTATACAAGACAAATGTTTTAAGGCCCATGATCTCACAAACTTGAACACAAACATGAACCTACTAAGAACTAATAATATGACCTTTCTGTTACACTTACACACAGAGACACCGTTTACTGCTGCAGTATATTGCAAGGCTATGCTGACAATTAGGACAGACAGGATGGAGACCAGTGAGGAGGCATCCATTGGTCATTCTATGCGCATGACACTATCTTATATAACCTGGACAAGAAGCAAAGTCCCAGAATACCTCGAAAAACTACCACCTCCCCATCCGCAAGTTTCTGGCTTCAGTTCTGCTTTTTATATGTATACAATGTGTCACAGAGGTAAACACTGTTATTAAGTGTTTACAACATCACATGCCAACACTATGATATTTGACAGCTCAGATTTGCTGAACCCTCTTCTGCAGTCCTCTCCTGTTTTTCTGATCATACTCACTGGCGTCTGTTGTGACATCTGTTTATAGATTTTAGCCTATGACATCCAAAATAAAACAGAGCTGTTTTATGTAGTTGTGCATCAGGCTGAGCCAGGAAACTTATGCATACCAAAATACTGGTTATTAAAAACAGTTTCTCAACATTCACTTATGGGGATGTTTACTGCATGTTATATTTTCAGTAAAGTTTTCAAATATTAAAATAAGAGTGTTAACATAAGTAAATGAAGCTTCAAGCTTGTTTGCCATAAATATGGCTGCTTATAAATGAGACTGGATGCATTTCTTAAGAAGAAGAAATACAATAAGAGATAACAGTTTTAGAAATTATGCAACTTTTCACCCAAAAATAAAAAATGCCAAATTCTGTTCCCCGTCTGTCGCTCACTTCGATGTTGTGTTGAAGAAGCGACACTAGGGGTCTCTCTTGAGCACTGAATATGCCTCTGATCTATGAAAAAAGGCCAATGGGAATTAGGCAGACAGTATTTGCATACCCTGCCCCTGGACATAGGGGTTTACGTACAACAAAATTGACCATAAATATATAACAAAAGTAGTCCATGTGGCTTGTGTGCTTTATTCCAAGTCTACTGAAGCCATACAATAGCTTTGTGAGCACAACAGACTAAAATTTAAGTAGTTATTTCAGACTATTTGGCACTAGTAAGTTGAAATTTCTTCTACTGAATTGGTCTGTGCTTACTGAAATTGGAATCACTGCCCCCAGTGGCTGAAGCTGGAAATATAATTGAACATATGAGTGGGTGAAATGCCACAGAATGGCACCACAAATTTTATTTTTAGATGTACATTTTTTAATAGTCAACAGGAATGCATATTTTATTAACTCTACCCCTAACCCAAACCCCAACCCTAAACCTAACTGTCAATGGAGTAAAAAATTTAATCTTTGAGGAGAAAGCAAACTCAGAATCATGCTCATTGTTGTTTATTTGAAGGAAGCTTGGACATTCTCCAAAATATTTACTTTTCTGTTCCACGGAAGAAAGAAAATTATACAGGTTTTAAACCACTAAACCTTGAAATACGAACCATATCATTAGCTGTAAAAGGCC
The DNA here is from genome assembly GCF_025860055.1 of Xyrauchen texanus. Classification (NCBI taxonomy): domain Eukaryota; kingdom Metazoa; phylum Chordata; class Actinopteri; order Cypriniformes; family Catostomidae; genus Xyrauchen; species Xyrauchen texanus. Next base: position 18,562,107 of record NC_068319.1, on the reverse strand, counting down.
AAAAAGCTTCAGAACCTTTCCCAAATTCCTGCCCATAAGATTATCAGCCAGTTGATTGTTCAGTCTATGTCATTATTCAAGAAAAGGTCTGTTTGTTCTTCTCAGTAAAAGGCAGAACTTGGTTTGAAGCAAGCCAAACTGACTTGCAAACTTGCATCTGCGACCCTTTATCTCCCTCTATAATCAATACATGCTGACCAAACTGTGCATAATTACTGAGAAAACTGGTCACAGACTCTCTGATATCTGAAGAGACAAAAATTAGACTTACTACCAGATATAAAAACAGAAAAGATGAAAGAAAGTTTAAGAAGGCAAATTTAAACAAGCCCCCCATTGCAGCTCTTAAATTGATACTTATAGCTACAGTGAGCTGTCTTGACATGCATTATCGGTTCATCTCCACCCAAAACTCTACAACACACCTGGTGTAGTTGGTTGTCTGACTCAACGCTCCTCCAAAACTAAGGCACAGCAGCAGCCCCAAACTCCACACACCAGTCAAATGCTCCATTTCTCCCGGCATTGAGATCCGCGCACAGACGAGGCCAAAGGACACATGACACGAAGAGAGGGTAGGAGGGACAGAGGAGGAGGAGTGGAGGGAGGGATGCTGAGGAAGGAGTTGTGTGAGTGCTATAGTGACGCTGTGCGTGGAACTATGGGAGGGGTAAGGAGATGTTTTAATTAGAGCCAGATGTTAGTTTTGGGTGGACTATAAGACTTACTTTGGCTAAAAGAAAGACTGCATCAACAAAAAAGAAAGGGATGACAAAGCAAATGAATCAAATACAAAGCAAACTGTTTGGGAGGTGTCTGTGAGCCCAGGAATTGTCTGAATTAACTCTTTTTAACTTGTAAAAACTCATAGGATATAATACAATTCCAAAGTGACTTACAGTGCATTTAAGTTATTTATTTTATCAGTGTGATCCTGGGAATTTAACCCATGACCTTTGTATTGCTAGTGCCATGCTCTATCAGTTGAGCTACTGGAATTTACAAGAGAATTAGAGTTTAAAGAAGGTTTAATCAATCACTCAGTCTTTTGGAGAGAAACTCACCACGCTGCACAGGCTGTTGGGTTTCAGGTGTGTTGGAATGTCAGAGTTTTTCTAGCATGTCAGTCCACTGTCAGCCAACTATGGAGGACTGTCGGGAAGCTATTTCCAGTTTTACTTGAATCGGGAAAGACTGAAATCTCCAAAACAGTTGGTCAAGATTACAATCAAATAACATATTTCAAATTAGCAGTAAAATCTGACAACACTGAAATCATAAATTGTGCTTTTTTTTTTTAACCTCAGATTTTGCTAAAAAAAACAAATATATAGCTAATGCTTGTATTGCTGCCTGTATAGCTAATGCGCATGCATATTCTCAAGTTGATTGACAGGTGATGTCAGTATCAAAAAAGTGATTAGCTCTTTTATCTGTAAGACTTCCTTTTTACATCCATTGACATCCGTATGTTACAATTCCTCCCATAATTTTTTATAGAAGTAGCCTATCTCTGCTAAATAGTCTCTGTCCATGTGCAATCAGGAAGTGCCTGTGGGGTCAAAGTTTTATGGCTCTTCTCACTGTCCCAGGGATCCCAGGGTTGTGTTTACATAGGCCTGAGCATTTCAATGCAACATTGATCTAATCAAAAAGCTTGTTTTATTGTCTAAAAACTGGTAAAATCTTCCAATAATTGCCACTAAGGACAGCCACACATAGCCTCACAACTGTGTTAGATGCATAAGACCAGAAACACAAGGAATGTTTCGGTTTCAAAACAAGTTAAGCTCTATAGACAGCATGCTTTCGATTACCGCAGTAAAAAAAAAAAATAATCTTTACGTTAATGCACTTACAATAGATGTCTTGGAGGCTTGGATATTAAAATCTAAATTGTGAAGCCCATATGTCACACGTGCTGTCTATAGAGCTTAAAGGAATATACTGGGTTCAAGTTAAGATCAATCGACAGCATTTGTGGCCTAATGTTGACTACTATAAAAATGTATTTTGATTTGTCCCTCTTTTTATTAAAAACAAATGTGATACATTGAGACTCTTACAATGGAATTAGTGAAAGGGGCCAATCCGAAAACGTTAAAATACTCACTGTTTCAAAAGTATAGCCACAAGACATAAACAATATGTTTATTAACATGATTTAAGTGTGATAAAATCACATACTAACCTTTTCTGTGTCAAGTTAAATCCAATTTTACAACTGTGTTGCCATGACAGTGTAATGGCGTAAACCCTAAAACCCTACAAATATTATACAATTTATGATTTAACAAAATTATAGCTCAAATAATACACAAGTTTTGGCTGAAGAATGAATGTAAGTGTTTTTATAAAATAATAAGCTTCACATTTCTGCCTTTAAACTGTCTAAACATTGGCCCCCTTCACCCCTCACTGTAACATCGATTTGTTTTGTGTGCTTATCTTAAATAAAAGGAGGGACGAGGAAATCAGTGTTGTGCCATAAATGATGTTGATTGAGCTTAACTTGTATTGAACCCAGAATATTTATTTAAGATTAAAAGGCACATTTGGTTATACTTGGGGTGAGAAACAGTCTCACATTCAGAACACATTCATGTTATCTGTGTCTGTTCAGAATAGGAGAATGAGTCCCTTTTTTAAAGAATTTGCCCCTAATGGTGTTCTATTGCAGTTCTGGCTTTTTGACCGGGATTGCAGGGGCCTGCAAAGGGAAACCACATAAACCTTTCACAAGAAATTTAAGGTACAGATTCACTGCTCATGAAAGATCACAACAGATTATAGTCCTCTCATGCCAGGCCAACCACAAAGAAGGATAGTATATGAGGATGTGAAGTCATCAGTTTTTTAAAAATAAAAAAGTGATAAGATCTAAAGCTAGGCTTTGTAACTCAGGCATCTCTTGCTTTTGCTTTACACAGGAAAATATGCAATGAGAGAAAGTGCATTATTCAAGCTGCAATGTGTTAATCCATTGTAGATGCTGCTCACTGTGTGCTGTGTTTGGCATCTGGTTGTGTTTGCACTCTCTGGGATGTGATTGGAGCTGTGATGACAGGCAAGCACAAGAATGTGGTGACGTGGGACTTTGCTGGGGGGTGGGGGGAGCATGAAGTCTGGCTGACGGATGTATGGGGAGGGAGGAGTGGGTGGTGTTGGGTCAACAATGGCTAGAACACCTGGAGGAAGGTCAAGGGTTTGAGTATGGCAGCAAAAACAATCCATCAATAGCCTATGTATTCTTGGCGAAGGGACAGAGCAGAATTAGGGAGTGCCTAACATGCTAACATACTTTGTGGGGGATGTATTCGGGGAGGTCTTGAAGTGGGGGGGAAAACAACTAGTTTTTTGAGATGTAAATTTTTCTGCAATAAATTACAGAATTTCACAATTACATTTGGTAGGAGTTGGTTTTAAAATAAAACTTCTGTTATTGTTACTCAACCTCATGTAGTTTCAAAAACATATGACTTTATTTATTTTGTGGAACACGAAAGAAGACATTTTAAAGAATGTACACGCTTCTCTTTTCCATAGATTTAAGTGAATAGGGACTGTTGCAGTTGAGCTCCAAAATGGACAGAAAAAATGATAAAAGCATCATAGAGGTGGTATGAATTGTGTGCTACAAAACAAGTTTTTCTAAAGGAATAGTTCACCCAAAAATTAAAATGCTCTCATCATTTACTCACCCTAATGCCATCCCAGATGTGTATGACTTTCTTTATTCTGCTGAACACAAATGAAGATATTTAGAAGAATATTTCAGCTCTGTAGGTCCTTTCATTGCAAGTAAATGGTGTCCAGTGTAGGGTTGCACCAGCTGTAGAAAGTAATTCGCATCTGGATGGCATGAGGGTGAGTAAATGATGAGGTCATTTTCATTTTTGGGTTAACTAAACCTTTAAGCCATACAATACCTTTTTTTTTTTTGAGGAACAGACTTAAATTTAAATTGTGATTCAATGAAAAATGTGCCCTCTGCAGTAGCTTTCAAATCATATTTCACATACTTGCCATTTGGCGTTCGTTGCACTCAAGAATCAATGCCATTTAGTGTTATTTGCACGATCTGTCGAATTTCATGTATGTTCACGTTTGTTAGTTTTTTGATCTACAGAAGATACACGATCACACATAGGCCTATCTGGAACAATATGAGGGTGAGTAAATGATGATAAGATTTTTTTTTTTACCTGATGATAATCATCATTTAAAATGAAAATCACTTCAAAATGTGACAATGAAAAATAGCAAAGATAGTTTTATATGCTGAGGATACGAATGAAATCTGATACAAAACCGCAGTCACGCATCACCCAAACAGTTTGTCAGGATGAAACAGGCCACTAAAATCGTCTGATCTTTCATTACGGTTAGCATAAGAACCCCTCTTTCACACAATGTCAACAACAAACAGCTTTGCTCTTCTCCTTCCTATCGCTATGCCTCTTCAAAGAGGTCCTTGTAAATTTTCACAGTGACATTTAGCCTACGAGAAGAGTTTACAGAAACCTCTTGCTTTACTGATCTAGACAGTTTGAAATATCGAGACGAGGGCCACGAGACTGAGTCTGATCTCTCGGCATTCTTGAGCTGAGGAAAACTACAGATTTAAACTATGGAAAATAATGGAGTAGGCTATGGATAATTCAAAGAATCTGTCTCTTTTGCTCAAACACACACACACTCATTCCTTTGAACAACTTGGGATGTGAATTATATGGTTTAAGACCTTTGGAACATAAAATATAAGTAAAAAGTCTTAGTCATATTTTTTAAGCAAATACATTCTAAAGTAGTGTCAGGGTAAATGTGGATGTTGTCAGGTATGTTACGCCCTCTAGTGGCAATAAAGGCAAAATCTGATCATTCATAAAATAGAGAAAAACATTATTCACAGAAGTCGAGTAAAAGTACACAAAAATATACTTCTTTATTAAGGGTCAAAGAAACAAATGCATACGTTCATATGTTTTAAATACATTTTGTTTATAAATTTACACATTCAGGTTTTTAACAGAACAGTGTACTGCATTTAAACCGATTGGGCTTGTCTGTGTTCGCAGACATGCTTACTTATACCTTCCCAATTTAATCTAAAGGGTAAACCAGGGATAATTTTTAGTCTTGCTTTGTATTATTGACAAAGCTTATATCCCGTGAGATTTAACGTCTCATATATGTTGTGAAACTGAACAAGACACCGGATGCTAAACAGAGTACACAGGCTGCAAGTGTTTCCTTATGTTTCTATGGACCATATAAGAAACCAAAGACGTTACAAGGCTTTTAGATGTAAATGCACCTTTTTATACCATGTTTTATAAGCTCACAAATACAAAATGTACATATACAAGCCATTTATATCTATAATTTCATGCACAAATAAATGTAGAGCTCTGTACGAAAGTGCGCAGATTCAAACAGGCGTGAATGCCCTTTTTCATGAGTTCAGTAACGTCGATTTACTAATATTAATGGGCTGATCTGTTAACAGACTCACAGTAAGAACAAATGGTGTTTTTGAAGATGACTCGTTTGTCCACCTGTTCATAATTCAAAAGCAACTCACCGTTAAAAGAAGTCTGTGTAATAAGAAGCTCATGAGGTGTCATGAAATATTATGAGACAGCATCGATCATAGGATAAGGCCACGCAAGCTCATGAATATTATGAGAGCCCAAAAGAAGAAAAGTGCAAATAAAATCCCTTAATAAACAACTTCCCTCTTATAATTAAAAAATAATGGATGCTAACATCCATCTTGTGCAACACGTACATATCAGTTTACATCAAACTATGAAAATGAAATGAAGTCTTTCATTCCCTTTTTTGTTTAACTGTTTGGAGCATTGGTTATATCAGAGATATCCATAATATTACAGAACAACTGAACTGACATTGCCCCAGATGATTAAAGATCAAAATAAACCTCACCCTTTGAAATTGGTCCAGATTTGTCTCATCTGTTGATCACTTTTTGTGTATAGTAACTGTTAATGCAAGTCTTAATGAAAACAATCATCAGCTGTCAAGTCTGACTAGAGTGCACTTCCGATTGATTTATGCCAATCACACAGTGGCAGCCAGCGAGATGACCAATCACTGTCCAGCAGTCTTCAGTCCCACTTATCATCTAGTGATGTCACTTGCTTGCAGTGATCGCATTGGCCACAGTATCTTTCTGCTCAGTATCAGATATTGGAGGACTCAAGGGAAAGGCTGTTTCTGCAACCATGTCTTCTCTCAAAACCATGCTGAGATCCATCTCGTGAAAGTCTAACTCAAATGGAGGAAGAGCCAAGGAGTCTGTGGGAGATCCGCACCCTGTGCATGACTGTTAAGAAAAGGAATTACAATAATTAGCAATCCAATTTCATGGACAATTAAAAATAACATGCCTCCTTATCGGGGGCATGCCTATACTTCCCTAAAATGCTGTCTAGGTAGGCGTCTTCCTAGTTTTTGGAAAAGAGCTTTTGTGAAAAGCTACTCACTGTAATGTTGATGGCTTTGGGAAGGCAGCCGGTTTGGATCCATGGGTGGACCTGAGTTAACTCTTTCTTCTGCTCTTCAGTAAAGTGAGGCTGATGCTTCAGAACGGCTTTCAAGGCATCTCTGTCTTCTTTAAGTACGGAATCTCTGTCTCTGTACAAACACATACAAATGAATGAATCCACATCACTGGAATGAAATTAAACTAAATCTAAATGACTAAATCTAAGTTTAGGACAAATTCCATTCAACATGTAATTAAAATTCATCTTTATAGCAGCTAAAACTTTTCTGTAAAATACTGTCTGTTTGTCTCTTTAATTCAGTTTTAAAAAATGGTCTTATTTTTTAAACATTTCAAACCAGACTGGTTGCAGCTGACAGAAAGGCTACCGTAATTCAGATAACCACTCTGTAAAATTGTAGTGAGCAGAATAGCATCTCAGAATGCACAACACATTAAACCGTGAGACAGATGGTCTACAACAGCAGAAGAACACGTTGGGAACTTTATTAGGACCATTGTGTTCCTAATTAAGTGCATGTCCTTATGAAAGAGGCCTTGGTTAATGGACCAAAATGGGCCCAAAAATTCCATTTGGAATTCACCATTAAGCCCAAAGTAAACTTCAGTCAGAAGCCAAATCTAGGCATCTGTGTACAGGACAGGTGACGCAAATTTCGGCATCAGCAGAGTGCTCAAGCACTGTATGCATGCAGCCTAATTTTTCACGCAGTATGCACGTGTGCCTGGAATTATTAGCACTAATTAGTGGGCCCACAAGGTGGCAACACTCACATTTGAGCCATTACTGTCATGAAGAAGCGCAAGAAGTTGTTATCGCCGCTAAACATCAGGAGACAAAGGTGATAACAACAACAGTGGATGTGCTCGTCACAAGCACGGACTTGGGGAGGTCAGGAGATACCTGTATTTGTTTAACTTGAGTATGAAGTAATATAAACACATCTTTATGTGTCTAAATGACTGAAGATAAATATACCAGTCTCTTATAGCAGTTGAAGTGCCAGTGTATGCAAGCACAGTCAAATGAAGTATGCTTTGAAAGGCTAGCATTCGACTGTGCGCAGACGCTAAGAGTTTGCGTCAAAATTTGGGCTTTAGTTTCAACTCCAACGAACACACCAAAACCAGCTAATCAAAAACTTTGGAAGTCATTTGAGAGTTGGAACTAAACACAACAAACCTGGCCTTTGGTAAAATGGTCTTACCTGACTGGGATCTGGTACGTCATCATAACCTTGTCATCGGTGTTGGCCATGAGGAGCCAGATGGGGTCCTGCAGGACAAACTTAATGAACTGTTCACCTCCTAGATCTCCTGATGCTGGTTTATGAGAGTGATCGTTCTCTGACGAGTCAATGCTTCCAAAATACTTGCTGGTATTACTGCTTCCTGAGATCAAAAGGAAAAACAATGAGATTTTAGCCTTAGCCTCAGTCACCATTCATTAGAATTTTTCTGATCAGTTGGAAAAGTCATAGCAAGCAGAGTTAGAACAGCCTGAAGGTCTGTGCTAAGTTTGGTGGATGTAGCTTGAAAGCTCTAGGACGAGTAACAGTCGGAAATTTTGGTCTTGGTTTAAGGATTTTGGAAAAACCCTAAACCAAGTCTGTAGAATAAAAGTATGATTCTTTCTACAATTGCAAAGAATTACAAGGCTGTATAAGTAAATAACTTACTAGTGCCACTTCCTGAAGTGCTGCAGCCATTTGACCCAGAGGCAGAAGACCCAGACCTCGACCCTGTTGACCCAGAGCCTGAGGCGGCTGAGCCAGTGCCCGAGCGAGAGTCCTCCTGCAGAAGTAGGTCCAGCATGTCACTGGAGGTTGACATGGCATCCTGGTTGGCCTCATTGACTTCAGTCTAAAGTAACCAAGTTTAACAGGAAACATGGTAAATTTCAAACATCAAAAACAAACCTGGGACAGAAATGTACAGGGCTCAGGGCAAAAATTACCCTGAAATTTACAAAAATGCCCCCGAAATGTAAAATCTGTGTTCAAAAATTGTTTCTAATAAATTAATCTAATACATTAATTAATATTCTATTTTAGGCCTAGTTATACACAATATGCCCAAAAATTTGTTGACTTAAACTATTACCTATACATTTATGTAATATCATATTGAATTGTTCAGACTTAGATTATTTTAACAAACTCATTAAATGCCAGTTTGTTGTATGATTGTTATATGACAGTATATATATATATATATATATATATATATATATATATATATATATATATTAAAGGATTAATATTTAAAAGGGTGAAAGTATATTTTTGTATGGTTTGGAAATATGTGCTTATATAGGTAAAAAGGAAAATGTCCCTGAAAAACAACTGTCAAAAAATATTGCCCATTAATGGAACTTATTCTTGCGACCCTGCATCTACATGTGTGGACATTGTATTTTGGCTTTGCAATATGCAACACATAATTTAAATTTATTTAAACTGAAAGAATACCGTTCACAAGACTCTAGACCGTCATTTAAGGGTTAAACTTCTGCTGAACTGAATCATGTGACACAACAACATAACCTCAATTTCTGTGAAGCACTTCTACAGGGGCAGAGCCAACAAAAGTGCCACTGGGCACTAGTTTAGTTTGATATGCCGCTTTAAAAAATGCATTAATTTTCCATACATGAGCATGCTTATAAACATGATATAAAGTAAAAAAAAAAAAAACACATTCAACATTAACACATCTGTGGTCACTTTGCTTAATTTTAATATAAATGGTTTTATATTTTATGTTATTACTGTAAAACACAGTTCTATGCATTAACATTAGCAAATGCATTCCAATATTTACTGTGCATTACACATTGAGAATCAATGGGTTCATCCAAAAGTTGAAAGATTTTGTTTGAGGATTTATATGGAGTTAGGATGAAAATAAAGTGCATTTTGAACGTTTCTGAGACCAGTGCAGACAGACAGCACACTGGAGATTAACTCTTTCACTAAATAGGGAGCAAGGGAGCATCCTATAGCTCTCCATTTACCTAAGTGCATTCGGTCCTAAAATCCGACCAACTATTTGCTCAAGATTTTTTTTTTTTTTTTTTGCATGTTTATAAAATAAAGGGAAATAAAAAAGGGAAATAGAAAATGCACACAGCAGTCATGCTCGGGTCTCAGGAGGTTAATAATATTAATAACATTATTTTAATATTCTAATTTAAGGTTTACTTTCATTTTGATTTTATTTTATTTATGATGTATAGCAGAAGTATTCAATTAAAGTTCCAAGAGGTCCGGTCTCCTCATTTCTTTCCCAGCAAAGGTCCGGATAATAATACATAGCTTTCATGGTGTCAGTAGTCATATGGCTATGAAGTTATATAACATACATTTTTGAATAGTTTTTATAACTTGCCATGTTGGCATCAATAGTACTTTGTAAAGAAATAAAAAATGTATCTTAAACAGTCAAAATAGTCTCTTCAAAACTGGGCACGGATGAGGACGTGGGGGTCCAGAGACTCAAGATTTTTGCCCTAATATCAAAGATCTTACTAGGAAAAAATTAAATTATGATCTAATGTGAATTTTCTTGATAAATAAATATGATCGTGCCTGGTAACATGTGCATGTAAAATGACAGATAGCATTTTATCTTAGGTTTATTTCTATTTCTTCTGCACCAAACTTACTTCAAACTTCTCTGTCTGCTCATATGTATGTAACACATCATAACCGTGCGTTCAGACCATAGGCGCCGAGAGCGTCAAATCGACCGGAAGTCATTCATTTTCTATGACAGCCAGCGTCTCTCGGCGTCGAGAAGCAACGCGGCGAGTCTTGGGCGGTGTGGGTATCAGAGGAAAGTTCAAGTGCAGCCAACATTATGGTAATGAGCTTTGACACGGTTCAGCGGCAACCTATTGGAATATAGAAGTGCTCCGCTCTAGCGAAGTCTAGAGAACACAACCGTTTAAACTTTGGTTCCCACCAAACAATAGTTCCAAAGACAAAATGGAGGAGTAACTGATTATTGCCGTGGCGGGTTTTCCCGTAATATTTGATCTGTCCCTGTTTGCATACAGGGATATAAATTAAATTTAAAAAACGATGTGTGGACAAAGGTGTTTGAAATTGTTGGTGTGCCAGGTGAGTTGATGAGGTGGATAATATGGTTTATATAATATTATATAATAATATATTAAAATATTTAATGAGGATATACGCTACTTGTGATATGTCGTCAAGAAGAATTTCTAAAGGACCACAGATACACAGTGTTTACAGTTTAAGAGAAAACTAACCTAATTGGTTTTCTGACAGTGATCCAAACACACACAAATATACTCTATTTAACTTACATTTTCATTTAGTTTGGGATCTTTGGTGTTGATGCGATTGTTAGAGTTCTGCACTCCAGTTCCACACCCTTGAGCTGCTACTCCCCCTGGGGGTGGAGTCTGTTGCATAGCATCCGTGCGGTTGCTCGGCAATTCTTCAAGTTGCAGCAGATTGAGTGGTGAGGAGCATCGGGATTGAAAGAGAGGAGATCCAGCCCCTTCCCTCTCGCCAGCCTGCTGCCCTGTTGACTGGGGTGTGCTGGAGCGAGACTGTCCATGCAGCGTAGGGGCTACATTTCCTGCTGGCATTGATGAAGAGTTGGGGAAAGTGAACTGTGGGTTTGGGTTGTAGAACGGTTGGGGAATCATTGCTGGCATGGCAGGATTAATCTGGGAGCCCAGAGGATTGAACTGTGCCACTGCAGGATTAAAAGATGGTACACCAGGGTTTATTTGAGCAAAAGTAGAAGGGAACTGGCCCAAGGGGTTCATCTGGGGGGGCAGTTGCCCATTGAGCAGCATGTTGGTCGGGTTAAGTTGTGGTCCTGGGTTCCCGAGCTGTGGAAACATATAATTGGGCAACATGAAGGTCATAACTGGTGGTGGCATCACTGGAGGAAACATTTGAGAACCCTGCATGGAGAACCTAGGTCCTCCTGTTTGCAAGGAAGTATCCGTGGCCATTGGGGACATTGAGAAAGGGGGCGAAATGGGGTACATGGGCATGTAGCCTGGAGGAAAGGAAGACATAACAGGAGCTCCACTAGTCTGGGATCCCACCGATGATGGCCAAGAGTTGGAAGAGTGCTGGATAGAGGGGAAGTTGGGTCGTGCTGATGCAGGTCTAGGGGCCCTGTAGGGGCCAGATCCAGAGCCCGAGGGCGTCTCAGGAATGTTTCTGTCTACTTGGTGTTTTCGTCTCTTCCCACCTCTGCCATGCCAACGACCGCTGCCGCCACCAGAAGGATAGTTCTGCGAGCTGTTTACTCCTAGATGGCAGATAAAGAATAATGAGGGCGCATATAAAAAAAATCAGGCAGACAGCAGGAAAAAGCAAGAATTAAACTGGGTTCTGGAGCCGTATTACAGAAAAATTCCTATTCTAGAATCCAGAATAAGCTGCAATGCCTCAGTTAAAAAGTCTAGTTATATAAAACTACTGTAATACTAACATTCAGTGATGTTAAGGATATTTACAACTATAAAATTCTGTTATTACCTTTTTTACCAGGTGAAGACGTATGTTTGCGCTGTGGTGGCCCATTGGGTTGGGCCATCCGCAGCTGGCTGACATCTCTGAAGCGGTTGAGGAAGGCCTGCTCCTCTTGCTGGGTGTGTGCTGACAGCACTGCCTTTGTGAGGCCCTTTCCTGTGCTTTCTCCTCCTCCTCTTCTCTCCTTCTCCTTGTCTTTCTCAGGGGCAGCAGTGGTGGGGAACGAGGTTGGTTGTGAGTTCATGGGGATTGGAGAGGTGATAGAGGTGGGTGGAGCTGGGATGGAAGGTGTTGGGGTGGTTGGCAGCTCGTCCATCATAACAATGTCTGGATGTAGATCAGATAGGGTGGAGGAAGATGAGGAACATTACATAGAATCATTGCAGACCATATTAAATTAAAGCATACAGTAGCACAGTGGTTCTCAAATCCAAAAAGTGCATCACAATCCAAATGGGTCACAGGCCTGTTCTGATAGGGTCGCAAACAGCACAAAAAAATAATACTAATAAATAAAAATCATATATATATATATATATATATATATATATATATATATATATATATATATACACACATATGTTCATATAACAATATATTCATGCACAGTTAAGGCTGCTCAGAATGAATGTGTTCTTGAATTTAAAAAGCTAGATGTTAACAAATAGAACAGAATGCAGTTGTCTCAAGATTAGTTTTTAAAAGTTTAAGCAAGTGTTTGCTGCCTTTACATGCTTTTTGGACCTTCAAAGTTCTGACCACCATTTACTTGCATTGCATGTACCAAAAGAGCAGAAAAATTCCACAAAAAATGTAAGTTTGTGTTTAGCAGAAGAAGGAAAGTAATACACTGGGATGGCATGAGGGTTAGTTAAAAATTTTTGGGAGAACTATTCCTTTAAACATAAAAGTTAAATTCTTATTCAGCCTATGTTATGTTAATAACTTTGGATACTGTTGGGCCTATTTCTGTTTACTTTTGAACAAACACATTTTTGGTACTATATTGAGTCGGCATATGATGTACAATGTAAAATCTGGGTCCTAAAGCAAAACCAATTGAGAACCACTGCTGTAGAAAAGAAAAGAGTTTGCCTGAAAAATAATTCAGACCTGATTCTGGTGGTTTTTTGTCCCCAACGTGTACGATGGTGCTGCTGAAACTGCACTGAGAAGTGACCGAGACGACACTCTCTGCTTTACAATGCAGAGCGAGTGGAGTCAGAGGGTGTGCTGGTGCCGCAGGGACAACCTGTGACCCCTCAGTCCCCACAAGAGTCTCTGCTATGCCTAAAGGGAAGAGTGAAGCAAATGTATGTACATTTACACAGATTACACATGTAGACTTAAATCAATGCTGTGAACTATAGAATAGTTAGTGTTTGCTTGTATGAGTCCCTGACTTTCTGAATATGTAGAGTTAGTTCACTCAAAAATGTAAATTCTGTCATATTGGTTAATTTTACTGTGGTTTTATGCTTTTATTTTTGGTCAGTTTAGGAGCTTCATTTTATGTCAAATAAACTTTGTGAAGACTTTCAACATTTAGGAAAGAATGTGTTGGTTGAATAACCATTTATCTGTTAGTTATCCTTAACTGACCTTCGGTTGCTCCGGTTTCCCTTTGTTTGTCATCATCAGAGGTGGAAGAGGTTGTGCAGGAAGATGAGCCACACTTCCTCTTCACTGTGCCAGGGACATTAAAGCTCTCTAGATATCTGAAGAACACAGTAAGAGACATAAGACATTTACAAAAACGAAAATTCCAATAGGAGATATAAAAATGTATATCTATGGCACCGACAAACACACTAGTGAGACACTAACCGTATGATGCTGTCCAGACAGTTGATCTGCTGGTATGAATAAATGATGGGCAGCTCTTTCCTGGGTGGACTGGACAGAGCTAAACTTGCCAGTCTTTCTCTTGCAGAGGCCTCTGCTGTTCCTGCTGCCTTCACCAATGCTTCTAAACAAATCATAGCCATCATGTCACTAAAAATGTGATAAGACCATAATCTCTGGCTAAAAAGGTTGTCAGTTGTTATATTATTGACATGTTGGCGATGTTACCTAAGCTGCCCTGTTTGAGAGGTGGGGGTGAAGGCCGGTTTCGGGATTCCATGAAGACCTGCTGTCCGCTAGCCTTCACCATATGCACATCTTGACAAATCTTCTCAAACGTCATCTAAAGGAGAAAATAATTAATTTATTAATTGAAGCACTGCAAATTTTGTACATTTCATATTATGTTGCCCTGATGCCTAGTGGTGTAGATGGGGCATTACGCAAAAACAGAAGTCGCTGAAGTCATTTAAAAAATGTGCTTATCCACAGTCAAACATGATAAATGTATTTCACGAGGGGGATTACCTAGATAAAACGAGTACCTGTATGTTCCGAAAATAAAGTTGCACGTGGTCAAAATTGCATTGTTGAGAGAAAAAACACAGATAAGTCGCATCTCTATATCAGTGTTCCCCCAGACATCTCTGATCTTTGAGAAAAGGCCAATGAAAATTGGCGAGTGGAATTTGCATGCCACTCCCCTGGACATACTTGTATATAAGGAGCTGGAATGCAAACACTCATTCAGGTTTCGCACTGAGGAGCTGAGACAAGGCCCCGGCCGATTCAGTGGGTAGTGAGTGGTGGTGGCGTAGTGGCTAAAGCACAGGGCTGTTAATCAAAAGGTCACAGGTTGTAACCCCACGGCCACCACCATTGTGTCCTTGAACAAGCCACGTAACTCCAGGTTGTCCCTGTTATAAGTGCACCGTAAGTTGCTTTGGATAAAAGTGTCTGCCAAATGCATAAATATAAAATATTAATATAAATATAAGTTCAGTGTTGTGGCAGGAGGAACACAATGTCTCGTTCCCTCCATCAGGGAACACAGGTTATGTTAGCAACCAAGACATTCCCCTACTGTCACTCCGCTCCCCTACTGTTTTCTCCGAAAACACACAAGCCACAGGGCTAAGGAGGAAGAACATCCAGGGTCCACACTTTTGTGAACGCGACTGGGAGAAGGAGTGCACGTCTTCGCCTCAAGGGAGGGGAAAGGCGCTATATGCAAGTGGTACACCCGGCCAGCTGTCCCGAGACTTACTTGTTTGAACCTGACAACAGATGGGACGAAACCGGCCCTACCCGGAGGTTTTAGAGCCTTGTGTTAGGTGTTGCAAGACAAATGTCTGCTAGAGAGGTGCCGTTGGTCAAAGCCCAGGAGGCCGCTACACCACTGGTAGAATGGGTGCGCAGCCCCACGGTGGGTGGCACGTTAGGTGCGTGATGTGACATAGTGATGGCGTCAATGACCCAGTGGGCGATTCTCAGTTTGGAGACAGTGCTTCCTTTCTGTTGTCCACCAAAGCAGACAAAGTGCTGCTCGGAGCTTGCGTGCGATTGAAGTATCATCGTGATGTACTGATATAGCAGCTACATGCCAGGTGGAGGGGGACAGCAGTCCCTCAATCCTCTCTAACAGAAAGGAAAGAACCGATCCGACTGCGCATTTCTGGGGGTCTTCACATCAGGAAGAACACCACTTAGCGAACAGATGACACATCAGGTCAGGTGCCTCGTCGAGGGGGCCCTGGCCTGAGTGATTGTGTCTACCACTGCAGCTGGTGGGCCAATTAAGTCTTCCGTGTCCCGTCCAAAGGTCAGACGTGGAGATTCAAGAGGTCTGGTCACGGGTTCCAGATGGTGCCCCATCCCTGAGAAAGAAGGTCCTTCCTCAGGGGAATTCGCAAATTCAAAGAACTTACCTGGCTGCTTGTGACCACTCCTGGAACAGCCTGTGATGGGAGAGGAAGAAAGCTGCATCTGGGGTGCTGAACAAGCCAGAGAGAAACAGTGCCGGGCAGTCGTGATAACTGTGCCCATTGGGCATGCTGTGAAATCAAAAGAAAAGGGAAATAAGGATTCTCCACCAGGGGAAGGAGTGGTCTTCTCACCAGCTCCTGAAGTGCAGGTTCCCTGGGCTGCCCGTCTCAGGGGTGCCTTGGGTTCTTGGCAGCCGACCGTGAGACGGGTGGCGTCTGCTTCCTGCGGGTGGATCCACACCAAGGCCGGCCCACTGGGGTGGGCAGTGGTGGAACCGGTGTTACCTCTGCAGGGGGACGCCCTTGGCGACGAGCAGACGGGGTGTAGGGTCTTGAGCCATGCCGGGGCAGGATGTGCTGAATAGCCTCCATCTGCTTCATTACCGTCGAAAACTGCCAGGTGAAGTCTCCGATGGTGTCGCCAAACAGGCCAACCTTGGAGATGGGGGCATCAAGGAATTGAACCTTGTCAGCCTCTCTCGACTTGACCAGGTCGCAAAGGTGGTGTTCTTGGACCACCAGGGTGGACATCGCCTGCCTGAGAGACTGTGCTGTGACCTTCATCGCCCGGAGGGTGAGATCGGTCGCCGTCCTGCATTAATCCCGGGTCAGGACTACCCTTATGCAGTTCTTAAAGTGCCTTGGATTGGTGCACCTGCAGGAGTGCCATGGCATGCAGGGCGGAGGCGGCGCGTCCAGCAGTGCCATAGGCCTTAGCTGCCAATGACGATGAAAGCCTACAGGCCCTGGACGGGAGCCTCAGACAACTCCGCCAGGTGGCGGCTCTCTGCGGGCACAAGTGCACCACGACCGCCTGATCCACCTGAGGAATCGCACTTGCCGCCCCACCGTCGAGGGTGATGTCTGCCACGACCGTGCAAGCTCCTCGTGCACCTCCGGGAAGAAAGGAAGAGGGCGGAGCATGGCCATGAGCGGCACTCGGGGGGAACGGAGGGTTCCACTCCAGCCCGACACTGGCGGCTGCCCGCTCATGCATGGCAGCCAGCTCCGCATCAGCCTACGACTGGGCTACCGCACCGTTTTTTTTCCTTATCGCGACTGGCTTCAGTACATGTTATATCACCCTCTTGTGGTCTCCCAGCGCTATCATGCAGACTGTTAAACAGAAGGCCAACTGAGTGAATTGAAAGCATCCAAATTTGGCTTGTAATTTAAATGTCAGCTACTTTGAATACAGCGATGCCACACACATATATTGATAAAATAATGTTCCAATCAATAAATCTATATTTTATGGCATCCCTACTGCTGTTACTATGATTGTGATGAAACATTATTTTGTGGACATGTGAGGAGTTGCGTTTGGTAGCATCTAGCATTTGTTAGAAAAATAGTGTTATGATGGAACAAAATATTTAAACTAGTGACATAAATTACATTGTAAAGGCAATTGCTCTCTGTATAGGCTTCTTTAAAACACTACTATTGTCTCTATGACATGTTTTCATCTGTTTGTGTGAGCATTTTTCTTTTGGTGTGTTTGTGTTTTTGTAAATAAGTTGCTTCAGACTATAAGTCTCAGAACTTTATTAGATGAAAAGATACTAGAGACTTCATCTCATGTAAGTGTAGATCTTATTTTAAACATATTCTTCAGTCAAGCAAATCATGAAGAATTAACATAACTACTGTATTCATGAT
Source organism: Xyrauchen texanus (assembly GCF_025860055.1). Lineage (NCBI taxonomy): Eukaryota > Metazoa > Chordata > Actinopteri > Cypriniformes > Catostomidae > Xyrauchen > Xyrauchen texanus. The sequence goes on along the minus strand of NC_068319.1, from coordinate 18,544,555 downwards.
CGCTTCTAAGTACTCGATTACTCAAGTACATTTGTGATACCAATGTGGCAACATACTGTATGTGTGCACATTTTGTTATGCAAGTTCAAATGCGGTTATGTAGATCTATAAACATTAATGCTCTCACTGGTTTCCTGAGTTTCATCTGGTCCTCGGAAGCATGTCCGTTACTTTCAGAGGAGGAGGTGGCACTTCGCTGGAGCTCGTGGGAGCCGCTGCTGCCCAGGCTGCCGTAACCCTGAGAGCTGCCGCTGTGAATGGGCTGCACCAGGTATCTGTGGATCAGTTCATTCAGCTGCAGCACCTCTGGGGACACGGTCTTTACTTCCCCAACCTCAGGGGCAGTGAACACATCTTCGTTTAGGGGACTCCTGCAGGGGAATGATGGAGGACAAGCTTGGTGAGACTACTTTAATGGAAGTACTGTCATCATTTACTCGTGTTGATGACAGAATGATGTTCTTCATATATTTATAATTTCACAACAGTTTCCATTTCTGACAGTTTGTTGCTTTATTATATGAAATAAAAAAACTGAGCAGCAACTTACGTTCGAACCTTGTGGCGCCCCACTATAAAAGCCACCTTTCTGCTCCAGGGGTTGATGAAGGAGGACCAGCTGGTGTCGAGGGTCAGGTACTCCCCGCTCCGTGCACGCATGCGCAGGGGAGAATGTTCAAACGGCTTTCCTGCAAACTGGAGAACTGATGGAGAGAGAAAGATAACTAGTTTAATAAAATCTGCTGCAAATACTCCCCTTTTGAATCATATCAGATTTAGGCCAGGGTGATAAATATCAAATATTTGCAATATGTTTTAGATTTAACTATATCACCAAGCCCTGGTCTGTATCCAGAATGCCAGACTCACTTTTCTTGTGTATGGCAACCATGAGGAGTCTGTCATCTGGATGAAGGTAAATCAGCACTGGTTTTCCAACCAAGTCCTGAGGAAGGTAACCCAATAAAGGCACAGCCCTGCAAATGAGTGAGAAGGAGGATTATTCAACTAAAAAAGTGTACTTTAAGAGTGAGAGACATCTTAAGGCAAAAGTGCTAACCTCTCATCAACTTCTTGGAAGAGACAGTTTGGGGTGTGACTGGTGGTGAAGATTCTCTTGTCTGCTGGGATACGAGGAGCTGTTTTGTCAAAATAAGAACACAAGATGAGAACAGATAACAACAAAACAAGTCATGTGTGATTATTTAAGTATAAATATTACACTTATAAAGTAGGCTTGTCAATCTATAAAAATATTTAATTGTGATGTCATAATTTTACTCAATTAACCTATTCAGTTCCAAGACACCTAAATAAAAGGCCTATGTAATTATTAGGTTTGTCAATTTTTGTGGATGAAACTCATTGAAATGCACACATGGAACTCATGCAATAAGTCAATAACAAAACAACTTTCATGTGTTAATGTATTGACTTTGACATCCATACAATTAATGGCGGTATTCTGTGAATGTATTCTAGTGTCCTGTTATGTGTTTGACATGGACACTGTCTTGCCTTACCCTCATAACCGGAGTGAACTCTCTCTGCAATGAGGAGGCAGCAGGGTTCAGGGTGAGATGTGTCAGAGTCTCTTAGGGTCAGCTGATACGGTGTAAGTCTGAAGGGGTAATACTTCATCTCTCCGTCACTGTCTTTACCTCTGCTAATCCGACAAAACATTGACTTCTCCTCGGCACAGTCCACCTGTGAGGCTGCACACACATCAAGCACATTTTCACTTTACCCAGCTTGCTTTGGACAGATTGGGCACTTATAAAGAATATTTTCTTTGTTGTTGCTTTTTTAAGAACTACTTGTAGCAACATTATGCCTCATCCTAACAAGGTGTGCTTGAAGTTTTGAGCATAGATGAGTTTGGAGAATAAAGGAGCTTTCACATGATTTGTGTCGGGTGTCAACACACCACTAAAACACCAGCGCCAAGCACCGCTTTGACCTCCACATGAAAAGCCTTGCAGATAGCGTAATGGAGGGGTTATTTTTTTTTATCCGGCAAATAAAGAACAGTAAACATTGCAAACATGTATTTGGAGAAAAGAAAAATATCTAGGCAATTACTTTGATACATTTATTGTAAAGTATTATGAGGACTTGTGTACTAGGGCTGGTTATTGATACAGAATACCTGATTCGATTCCGATTCACAAGCTCTTGATTCAATCTCGATCTCAACTGGATTTGATTTGGGTGCATTTCTGTTGCAATGTCCATTTTGCTTACAAATGAAAGAAATTTTGTCTAAGCTTATGGTATTAATTATAAAGGAACCTTCTAAGCAACCCGTCTAACAACAAATCAAAAATATAAATTTTACAAATTATATTTTATCATTCGTTTTTATATAAAAATGGTCACATTTTAGCTTTTAATTTTTTTTTCAAATTCAGTCTATTCCATCAATTAATGTTTTGAAATTGCATAAATAGTGTTGCATATATATTTTGTAAAATGTTCAAGTATTTACATTGATATGTAGAACACAAGGTTAATCTTTACCGTCTCTTTAAAACTAGCGGCATCAGCCAGTTAGCACATATAATGAGAGAAAACGTGCGTGGTTTCTTTAGTGCATCCATGTGTGATTAGAATTAAATGGGATTTTTTATCAACAACTGAATGTAAAAAACTGAAAGTGTATTAAAAGATACACTATTCAAAGACATATGGATCCATGTATTAATTAGAGTAAAAGATATTGGAATTTAATAATTGATATCGAGGTAGTTCAAACGAAGATTGCGATGAATCAGAAATCGCTATTCTTACCCAGCACTTTCATGAACGTTAAATAAATATTTTGAGTTCAATTCAAATTAAGCTCAGTCGACAGTATTTGTGGAATAATATTGATTACCACAAAAATGTATTTCATTTAATTAGATATCAGTAAAACGAATTCTTTTTTTGTTAATTTTAAATAAAAATATTTTATCCATTCAGTTAACTTATTTTTTATAAAACACCGTTTTATAATGAGCCAGGGCGGCGCCTCCCATCTCCAAAACATGTAAAACATTACCCAGTCCCCTTACAGGTGGCTGGAAATGTCTGTACAGCAGTCAATGGGCCAGTCACAGAACTCGCTCACCTGCAATCAAACGCCGTTTTAACAGCAACACACAGAAATCACATTTTCTGCCTGTGTCACTAAGGGGTCACGTGTCCACACTAAAGTGCGCATTCCCACATATCAATACTGTCCAAACAGTGCCAAATACTTCCCCAGCTCGAGCTGGACGCCCCATAAATGTAGATCGTGTGCCTATTGTCATGTATGCACCACTACACACAAGCACTGTTCCCACAGTTATACACACTTCCCCAGTAAAAGTGGGAAATACTATAAAGGTAGCGAGCGTGCCTGCTGTGATGCATGCACCCCTACACACAAACACTGTATGCATGGCCAAAAACCCCGCCGCGAGCGGGAGGCTTTATGAAAGTGGCGCGTGCCTACTACAGTATATGCACCCCCACCCATAAGCACTGCCCATACAGTTCCAGACAGTTCTCTAGCTCATGCCACGAGCATCACAGATGCGACACGCGAGCCAAGAAACTCCCCGCTAAGAGCAGGAAGCTTTATGAAAGTGGCGCGTGCCTATTATGATGTATGCACCCCCACCCGAATACTCTGTCCATACAGTTTCAAGCATTTCTCCGACTCATGCTGCAAGCATTCCGGAGATAGCGCGCGTGCCTGTACTCTCACACGCACCCCTGCACTCGGCACTCAACACGGCTGCTCAGCACGCACCTGCGCCTCTGAGAGCTGTAAACTCAGTGTTAGCACAAGGCAATTTGCCGGTGGGGCCCATACGTCACTGCGACATGCCCCCAGCCAGCATTCAGCCCATATCTGTGCGAGCAAAAGCCTGGGAAAAAATCCCCGACATGCCGAAATGGGTTTTTGAACATAATAAAACACGGTTACTCACTTCAATTCCCGCTTTTCAGCGGTGGTCGAGACGAAAGTGAGGAAAGATGTGTCACATGTTCTACGCACCGAGGTGCTCAAACTGATAGAGAAGGGCGCTATAGAAACTGTTCCTCCCTCTATGAGCGAGGCGGGTTTTTACAGCCGCTATTTTCTCGTCCCGAAAAAGGACAGTGGCCTCCGCCCCATCCTAGATCTCAGACATCTGAACAAAGCTTTAATGATTCGCTCCTTCAGAATGTTAACAACCAAACATATCCTCGCGCAAGTTCGCCCCGGGGATTGGTTTCTATCAGTGGATTTGAAAGACGCTTACGTTCACATTCCGATAGCGCCTCATCACAGGCCTTTTCTGAGATTCAGCTTCGAGGGTCAGTCATACCAGTACACAGTACTACCATTCGGCCTATCATTGGCCCCCGTACATTCACGAAATGTATGGACGCGGCACTTTCCCCTGAGACAGCGGGGAGTGCGAATACTGAATTACCTCGACGATTGGCTAATCATAGCACAATCAGAGGGTCAGTTAACGACGCACAGATCTTGGATTATCAGCCATCTAGAATGCCTGGGTCTGAGAATCAATTTTGCAAAGAGCGTGCTATCCCCCAGCCAGAATATCTCTTTTCTGGGAATAGTGCTAGACTCAGTGCAGATGACAGCGTGCCTCTCATCAGAGCGCGCGCTCTCTATTCAACGCCTTTCAACATCATTCAGAACGGGCGCGCGCGCCCCCGTCAAACGATTTCAAAGAATGCTCGGTCTCATGGCCTCGGCATCAGCTGTACTCCAGCTAGGATTGTTGCACATGCGTCCTCTCCAGCGCTGGCTCAAGAGCCGTGTCCCCACTCACGCGTGGCGCTCGGGACACTTTTTGATCAGCGCGAATCACGGCTGTATAAAAGCCCTGACGCCCTGGAAAGCCGTCAACTGGTATCAAACCGGCGTGAGTCTGGGCGTAAATACGCGGAGAAAAATGATCACGACAGATGCCTCCAAAATAGGATGGGGGGCCCTTTACGAGGGCAGGCCTGTCTCCGGCTTTTGGTCAAACCCGGAAAAGCGCCTACATATAAACTGTCTGGAACTGAAAGCGGTCGCCTTGGCTCTCAGAGCCCTGCTTCCGTACCTGAAAAGCGAACACGTCCTGGTCCGAACGGACAACATGACGGTAGTTTCAGTATATAAATCGCCAGGGTGGACTCAGGTCGAGCTCCCTGCACTCTATGGCCAGGGAGCTCATCTTATGGTCACAGCACCACCTGCGCTCGCTGAGAGCAGCGCATGTGCCAGGCGCCCTGAACCAGGGAGCGGACATGCTGTCCAGAGACAAGGTTCTCCCAGGAGAATGGTCTCTCCACCCCCTGACGGTTCAGTGGTTATGGCAAACCTTTGGCGAGGCAGAGGTCGACCTCTTTGCCCCTTTTCTTCTCAAAGAGCATGGACGCGCTCGCCCAAGTCTGGCCGAGCCGCCCCTTGTATGCTTTTCCCCCGATCGCGATGCTACCTCAGGTCATCAGTCGGATCAGGGAAGTGAAATGTGCAGTGCTCCTGGTAGCCCCACTCTGGAAAAACCAGACGTGGTTTCCAGAACTGATGCAGATGATGCAATCTGCCCCATGGCCGATTCCGTTGAGGCTAGACCTCCTCAGGCAGGCCAACGGGATGATTCTTCATCCCCGCCCCGATCTATGGGCCCTCCATGCATGGCCCCTCAACGGGTTCCCGAGAACCTCCCCAGTGGAGTTTTGAGAACCATCACTGAGGCGCGAGCGCCCTCTACAAGGCGCTTATATGCCCAAAAGTGGAAAGTGTTCAGTGACTGGTGTGATACCAAGAGCTTGAACCCCAAATCGTGCGGGATACCAAGTGTACTCGCCTTTTTTGCAAGAGCTGCTGGAGGCAGGCCGCACACCCTCCACGCTCAAAGTCTATGTGGCTGCCATAGTGGCGTCACACAATCCTGATAAAGGACGTTCATTAGGGAAAAGCGACCTAATCATTCTTTCCTAAGAGGCGCTAGGAGGATGAACCCTCCTCGCCCCCCCTCGGTGCCGATCTGGGACCTGGCCACGGTCCTGGACGCACTCAAGAGTGCCCCGTTCGAACCTCTCCGAACCATGCACCTTAAACAGCTCTCGCTCAAAACTGTGCTCTTGCTGGCGCTCGCCTCAGTCAAGAGAGTGGGCGACCTGCATGCGCTGTCATCAAGCGCTGCTTGCCTGGAATTTGGACCTAACGACTGCAGAGTTGTCCTTAGGCCAAAGCACGGGTATATTCCTAAAGTGCTCTCCACACCCTTCAGAGTACAGGTGATATCTCTGGCAGCGCTATCGTCCCCAGCAGACGAAAGCGACGCTAATTTACTCTGCCCGGTCAGGGCGCTCAGAGTATATTTGGAACGTTCTGCCCTGTTCAGACAGACGGAACAATTATTCGTATGCTTTGGCGGCCGCACTAAAGGTCTCGCAGTTTCAAAGCAAAGAGTATCGTGCTGGATAGTGGATGCTATAGCGCTGGCTTATGAAGCCAAGGGCCTTCAATGCCCCTTATAGGCGTCAGAGCTCACTCTACGAGGAGCATGGCCTCCTCGTGGGCGTGGTCGAGTGGGATACCCATTGAAGATATTTGTGCGGCGGCAGGCTGGGCCTCACCTTCGACATTTATCAGGTTTTATAACCTACAGGTCCCCTCATTGCATTCCAACATTCTATCAGCCTGATTATAGAATGGACTGGAGTATGTATATGCTGAGCATTATCTCCTCCCTTATAGGTCCGTCTCTGACTGACTTAAAGGATTTTTTATGCATATCAGTACATAGAAAACTCAGTACATAAGATATGTGCTTGTGTTTGTACTATGAGCGCCCCACCATGGACCACCTTGGAAGGCGCTCTATACTATCCCATTATGTAGCTTGCCGTTGGCCGGCTCGTGGAATAATCACTTTGCTTTAAGGCTCAGGCATCTGCCTCTGGCTTTACAGAGCGAAGTCAGCACGCACAGCGTTTTGCATGGTGTTCCCATAGCGTAAGCTACTTACGCAATAGGAGAGACCTCTCGATAGGGAACGACTCGGTTACTAACGTAACCTCGGTTCCCTGAGAGGAGGGAACGAGTATTGCTTAAGCTGCCGTGCTTGTGCTTGGTCAGTTCGCTTCAGTCGATTGAACCTAAAGAACTCTCATGACGGGGCGCCTAATATATAGCCTTAACCATGCTAATCTTGGCTGGCTCTGAGCACACGGCGGTGGCGCGCTCATTGGTCGCGCGTTCAGAGTCGCCCCGTCATTGGTTCGAGCAAGTTGCCGCAGCACAGCCAATGACCGAGCTGCCTCGCTCATTGCTGTCTGCTGTGCAGCTGCAATGCGTTTTACATAAAGACTTCAATATTTCTCGAGAAACTGAGTTTTCCCATAGCGTAAGCTACTTACGCAATACTCGTTCCCTCCTCTCAGGGAACCGAGGTTACGTTAGTAACCGAGTCGTTATCACAACCCTTTTTCCTGTGTTTTTCCTCTCTCGAAGCGAGAGCGTTCCACAGGGTCATTCTCAAAAAATTTTGACTTTCCAACTTACAAAATATTGACATTTTCTATTCAGTTCAGTTTTTGCCTATAAACGCTGAAGGTAAACATTTCACGACATGTTGACATTAATTTTTATTCATAAAGGACAACTTGGCAGTCGTTCTTTCTTTTATGAATTTTTTTTTCATGAATGAAGTTAACACTAATGACGGTTAAATGGGTTACAACACCACATTTTGAGGGTTCAATGGGGTACAACATCAAATATTTGTTAAAATGTGAATAACTGTGGCAGCAGGGGCGTGGTCAAGTGCCCATCCGGAGAGAGAGAGAAGCGGTAAGGGCACTTACACCTCTGAACTTTGACCTTAATTATTTTCCACAACTTTTTATATTTTAAAAAACTTAAACTTTGATAACACCAATGCCATGAAATAAGGGACAAACATTACTTTTCAATTTTTTTCTCCCCTTTTTTTCTCCCCTTTTCTCCCCAATTTTGGAATGACCAATTTCCAATACTTAGTAGGTCCTCATGGTGGTGCGGTTAATCAACTCAATCCGGGTGGTGCCTCCGCTTCTGAGACAGTCAATCTGCACATTTTATCACATGGCTCGACACTGTGGAAACTCACAGCATGTGGAGGCTCATGCTACTCTCTGCGATCCACACACAACTTACCACGTGCCCCACTGAGAGCGAGAACCCCTAATCGCGACCTCGAGGAGGTTACCCCATGTAACTCTACCCTCCCTAGCAACCGGGTCAATTTGGTTGCTTTGGAGACCTGGCTGGAGTCACTCAGCACACCCTTCAATCGAACTCGCGACTCCAGGAGTTGTAGTCAGCATCAATACTCAGGCCCCATTTTTTTTTATTATTTAAATTATTAATAATAATGTTGTTTTGCTTTTTATACACATGTTCGGCCTTGCACTAATACTTATATTAAAAACAATTACAAAATAAATACATAAATAACATTACATGTCATAGAAGTGGTGTGTACCAGCTGAAGGGGACAAGGATTTTTTTCAAGCAATTGACAATTTCAAATATATTTTCTAAACAATTTGCAAAACTGTGTCGAGCCATTTCATATCATTAAAGATTAGGTTATAGAATGATACATTTTATTTATTTGCTATTTGAAACCTTTTTCATGACTAAAAAAGTAAAGAGACATGTTTGTCAACATATTTTGATATTGACCCAAATGTTGTCAGACAAAATCTATTTTGTGAGACACAAAGCTGCCTTTACAGAAGGGGGCGCTAGACGGCTCACAAAACTGAATCCTCCATTGATCTGCATTCAAATCTCAGAACATTTTACATCTCATCTAATTTTTTCACTCTGGAGAGTATTTTTTATTTAAAACTGATAGTTGTAAGGATTCATACTTGGTAAATCTGCCACAGCAGTATCTATAAAATATATATTTTTTTAAATCCTCCAGTAAAACTTGATTGTGATTGGTCCATTCTTAACAGCGCTGCCAAAAGTAACAGGTGTCATGTGACAGTGCCGTCTATGTGCTGTCTGCTTCAGAAGTGGTCTGTCGTCATGTTTTTCCAAAAATATAATTCATTTATTAAATGATTTAAACAACATATTTTATGATTTTCTATAATTCAAGAACTTTTTAAGCACCTCTTGGTAAAAATTGCTATTCTCAAGGATTTTCCAGGAGTTTGAAAATGCCAAATGCAAGTACTTCAAGCACTTTCTACGAACCCTGTGTATTTGGCAATTATAACATATATATATAACATTTGTTTACTATGTATGCACAGTAAAAGAAACTCCCACATACTGGTTCCAGCACAGGACGCCCATGGCGGCAGACGGCAGGGAGCGGTGCTGCTGTAAAAGGTGCTGACATCCTGTGGCGCAAGCAGCTCAGAAAACAGCGCCCCCTGTAGCCTCTCGGGTGTACAGCGCAGCAGAGAGGCTGCCTGGGATGAAATGTAAACCACTTTACCAGAGAGGAAAGAAACTGCCACAGAGAACGTGTCCTAAGATGAAAGATAGAAAAAATATTATTGAACATGTATTGTTGAAAAACATTTTTCTGAAGACTCAAGGCCTGATGTGTATGAGGTATCCTGTCCGGTCATACCGTGTTTTGAAGGGTGTACTCTGATGTAATGTTGTCTAGCTCTTCAATAGTATATGACGACAGGTCCAAACAACACCCATGACTCTCTTCTATACTCCACTGATGGTAATACTCTTGATTAGCTGCAACAGAATAGATCACATCCATTCATTAGCAACTTTGCAAGCACACATAACAGAACATGGAGACACCCAAATTGAGATTCACTTTTACTTTAGGAAGTAAAACTTTGGAATAAAACATTTTAATTATGTATTTCAATCTAGTTTCCAAGTCTACACTCACAAAGTAGCAGAATATGTCTATCAGTCCTGTTTTAGGGGCCGTTCTCACCCAAAGTGTTTTTGCATCCATCTGTGCTTTTTTCCATTTGTTTTTCTACGTAAAAATGTGCTAGAAGGATGTTTTTGACCGCTGTGCTCACTGTTTTGTTATCATCTTGTACAGGAGTGCTACATTTTTACAAGATTACAACAATTATTTCCAATTTTAAAAATGCATCTTGAGACACATATGTGTTCTATTCGTTGTGCTACATCTAGCATTTTTTAGCGCAAGAATGTGTTTGAATATCGAAATATTTACAAATTTCAGACAGTATACTGCTGTATGAACAGGACAATTTGAGAGTTATACATGATAGTACAGTTGCCAATCCCAAATACTGATTGAGCGAATATAGCCTTAGAAACTCTTGCATTTCATTGGCTTAACTTACCCCGGACTTGTTTGACGCAGCTTAGAGCATACTGGAGGGAGGCCAGAGTGCTAGATTGACCCTTTCCACGTCGTTCCTTTGGCATGCGAATCTTGAGCTCGCGTAGGGCCTTCAGCAGCTCTCGCTGAGTCTGCAACCGGGCTGGCTGTTCATTGCTGCAACCTTTGGGTTGCTGGGAGTTTGGGTGGTTCCGCTCTGAGCTGCCACTCAAAAGACTATACGAAACCGAGCTGCTTGGTGGGGAGGGACTGTTTCCATTTGAGCTGAGGAGATTTTTGCACATAAAAATAACAAATAATTTAAGTCTACACAGATTGAAGCATAATTATGTTAAAAGGATAGGCCACCCGAAAATAAAAAGTCTGCTATCATTCACTCACCCTCATGTTGTTCCAAACCCATAAGACTTTCTTCCATGGAACACAAATGGAGATGTTAGGCAGAATGTTAGCCTCAGTCACCATTCACTTTCATTGTATGGAAAGTGAACAGGTTTAACATATTTGTGTATTATTTTACTATTATATTCCATCAGGAGCATTATTTACAGCTATTTAAGTTGTAGATGCATGTCACAAAAGGAGATATTTAATATTAAGCACTATGCCAAATGCCCAAGCTACTCTTTTCCATACAATAAAAGTGGATGGGGACCAATGACATTTGTAGTCAGCATTCACTTTCATTGTATGGAAAAGAGCAAGATACCTCCTTTCGAGTTCCACTAAACAAATAAAGTCATATGGTTTGGAATATTAGGGTTGAGTAAATGATGACTGAGAATTTTTGTTTCTGGGTGAACTAGCCCTTTAAAAGACCAATTTCCATTTGGCTACCTCTTGTTTTCTGTAGTCTCTGTGGTTGAACCCTTTCCATTGTGAGACCTGAAGGTGGATGCTCCCCTTCCCATTTGCCCTTCGCTCTCCCTCCCAGTTGAGTCATTCCCACTCGAGTGGGCATCTCTTTCATCAGAATGTGATGGCTGAGGCTCTGTAGAGATGTCCAGCCTGGGACAGACAAGCTGGCTGTGATTGTCTAAGGAACTGTCGCTCATTTCGGCAGATGAATTCCTTTGGCTAAACCCTTCATCCTCGTGCATTATTTCCTTCCCCGTTCTCGTACCACTGCTCACAGGTGTTTGGAAGTTGTCATTACTCATAATGGAATAATTAAAGCAAGGAGTGTCTGAGACCAAGGGGTCATGCATGAGAAATCCTCCGTACAATTTCTAAATTGTAGTGATTTCACTCCTTATTTTTTGTAGATTCATCCACTTAATAGTCCTTAGACTGAGGAAACTGGCGTTCTACACCATCTGGTGGGACAAAAGAATAAACAAAATGTTTCTAAATATTTTCAGGCAACATCAGCACACAATACTAACATCTGCAAGAGACAGAGATGCTAAGGACATATCTGAGGCTTGGTACCTCAGGAAAAAGAGAGATATGAAGAGATAAGAATTCCTTTGCAATTTCAAGTCATTGCCTATAAAATGTATGCAGAGAATCATAAAGTAAAGTTACACAGATCATTCACAGATCAATTCTTACAGTATTTTCCATTTCATTTGAATTTGTAATTAGGTTTCCATCCAATAATATATTCATCAGGTAGTATCAGTCAGAGGAGATAAGCAGTAAATGGAGAACAAAAGAATAATGTGAAAGTGAAAGTGGAGATTTATAGTAAAAAGGACTTAAATATTTATCTGTTTCTCAACCACACCTATCATATCGCTTCTGAATATATAGATTTAACCACTGGAGTCGTATGGATTACTTTTAAGCTTTTTAAGCTGAACTTTATGTGATTTCTGGATCTCCTGGCTCGAAACTAACTGCCAATAAAACAGGGTCACAGACACCATTTCCTCAGAATTTCTGACTGAGAACCAGGAGCACATCTCTCGTGCCTCAAGAACTCTTGAGACTTGTAGTGTGGCTAGTGTTCGCAATGTCTCGTTCCCTTTGTCTCAGGGAACTGATGATACGTACATAACCGAGACGTTCCCTTGCGACTCGGTCCACTTGACATTGCGTTTATTAGCACATATGGGGAACAGATTCCCATCACGCCGCACTACACAACATAACTTCCCAGAGAGGAAACATGGCGCCGCAGTCTTATGGGACGGCGACCGACATGAGTATGCCGCTTTGAAGGGTGTGGTCAGGACCTTGGGTACATAGCCTTTCCTGGGTTTGACAGTGGCTCTTGAAAGACCGGGCCAAACTCAACATGAATTGTCGACTGATAATGCATGCATGTCACATACCTGTTTTACTGAGACTGGAGCCAGCAGTAGTCCAAATGCTTGAAGGGGAGCACTGCGAAGAAGTCGGGACTGTAGCCGGCCGAGGTGGGTTTAATCATCTTGCTCCTTTAAGGAACTTTATGATTAAATCATGCTTATCTATAGAGGCACAGGTTTCATGTGCGTGATACGCAGATATAGTTGCCACATATACACTTTGAGCATTGATGGGGTGAGTCCTGCGCCTAATTGCTCTTGAAGAAATATTAGAATTTCAAGTATGGGTCAGTTTACTGGGTCTTTGCTGTGTGAGAGACACCAATCAGTGAACACCTTCCATTTTAGTGTGTCTTGTGGATGGTGCTCTGGCTTGTAAAATGGCATTCATGACTGAACGCGTCAGTTCTGGCATGTGCAGTGCGCTCCGTTCAGGTGCCACACATGCAGGTTCCACAGCTGGGGCTGGGGATGCCAGATTGTGCCATGCGCCAGAGAGAGGAGATCCCTCCTCAGTGGTATTTCCCATGGTGAGCTGTACAGGATCTCCATAATTTCCGGAAACCATAGCTGGTTGGCCATTTCTGTGCAACAAATAGAACCAACATGACAGCTCACTATTTCTGACTGAAAGCCTTTAAGGCTAGAATTACAGCCGATAGCTCTAAGTGGTTGATGTGCCATGCCCTCATCGCACCTGTCCAGGTGCCAAAAGTTGGCCGTCCATTACACACTGTCCCCTAACCTGTGTTGGAAGCATCCGTCGTCACCACTTTCTGCCTGACAACTTGAGACTTCGAGTACCAGAGGGGACAGTGCGTATTCTCCACTGAGGCAAATAGATTGATTTCTGCTTTGCCAGATATTTCCCAAATCCTCAATACAGTTTGAGGGTGAAGTCTCCTGAATTCTGCCTTGGCGGTTTATATATGCCACAACTGTCATGTCGTCTGAGCGAACCAGGACATGACAGTTTGATATTTCTGACTGAAAAGCCTTTAAGGCAAGAATGCTGGTAAAATGCAGGAGCTGTCCGTAGTGCTAAGCAGCTATACAGTGGTGGGATATAATGATGCGCATGCGTCCTTGGCGCCAAGCACGTCGCGGCACAAGGCGCTTCAGCCAGCACTGAAGGGATCTAATTTGTAAGAGACCTAATGGAATGACCGCCACCACAAATCCCAATGTTTTCTGTAACAAGTTACAGTGGAAATGTTCTCTCCAGTTTGAACTGAGACGGACACAAAAGAATGGCTGAAGCAGTAAGTCTGGCTGGTATAACAAAGCCTCTGATTATGGCAGTAACAGCCAATTGGCGAGGTAGTTCATGATGCGCATGCCATTCAGTCTCAGAGGGGCGAGAACTGCACCGATGCACTTTATGAATGTGCGAGGAGACAAAGACAGTCCGAATGGCAGGACTTTGAATTGATACGCTGTTCCCTCGAACGCCAATCTCAACTTGAGGTGCGACTGTTCAGGTTCCTCTGGGGGAGACCAGTCAGGGTGAAGCTCTTTGACCGCCCTTGTAAGGACACGGAGCATCTCCCTGTCAGTAGTGCCTGAACATTCCTCGCCCTCGCTGGGCGGCGAGGTGGAAAGATTTTCACAGGAGCACTACAGGGGAGCGGAGAGTCTTCTCGCTGCTGTGAATATTCTGTCCGCTGACTCGTGTGTATCGATGGCGAAAGGTAGATTGCTTCGAGACAAAAGATGATCGCTGTCTTGAAGGTAGAAATTCTGTGGAAATTTTGTCTGTGCACCAGTTTTTACAGTGGTCAGTTTCGAGCCAAAACAGGCGGGGCTCAAACACCATAGCCAATATTAGAATATTGGCGTTATTGTAGAAATGTTTCAAATAGGTCTTGTATGAAGGCACTCCCCATAAAGGTGCGTACACACTGCCAGCGACATCGCGCGCGACAGCGACTCAATACCATTCATTTTCAATGCGAGCACAGCGACTTCCGGCGACACGAGCTGTCACGACCGTTGCCGCTAGATGTGGGCGTGTCCAGCGACGCGACAAAGTTGAGAAAAGTTCAACTTTGGAGCGACTAAAGGAAGCGACAGCCAATAGGAGAGACGACGGGAGAGCTCACGTGATCCTTTCTCTCTCTCTCAGCTCCTGCAGTAACGGAAAGGTGGATGAAAGGCTAATTCTTGCTGTTAGCAATTTTCCAGTGCTCTATATGTCTCTTCCCACGTTCAAGGACATTTTTAAGAAAAATACTGCGTGGAAAGGTGTATCTGAGATCGCGGGGATTTTATGGACCCAGGCAGACCGGCGTTTGCATTTTCGCCGCAGATAAACAGCCGCTATGGCAAACAACACGCCTTGTTTCTCATTCATCTTTGATATAAAGCATTTTATGTACTGATTCCATTTATATTTAGTCTTTTCCCTCCAAAATGTTTGTTTTTAGTGGCAAGAAAAGAGATTCGCTGTCAACAGCAATGGAGTGGCATCCGTGAATGTCATTTATAAACGTTACTAGGCGACCAGTAGTGGGAACACCCACTAGCGACTTCACCGCCAGCCACTGGAGACCTGCAGCGATAAAGTCGCTGGCAGTGTGTACGCACCTTAAGCGTTAATAAACGCAGTGTCAATTGGACTGAGTCGTAAGGGAACTTGAATGAGTGCCATCTGTCTTTAAACTTGTTGAACTACTGACTGACACCTTATAATCACTTGCTAAAGCAAAATCAGATATTTTTTTATAGTTATCAAACTCATGCACAATACACATTTTAAACAAAAAAACATGCTTAAAAATAGTGAGTTATAATGAAGTCATTTGATCATGCAACTTTTAACACAGCCATAAAACGTGTCATCCTATTAGAGCATGCTCTTAGGTTTATTTTACAACAAACGTTATGTTAGGCATGCCAACAGCTGGTATTGTCACCAGGCAATGACAATAATAAAGAAAGACGTAATGTTTACGTGTTAAAAAAAAAACATTTTTGACAAGTTCATGACTTATTAGCCACTTATACTAAGGATGCAAGACAATGTACACATTAAATACAATTATGATGACAATCTACCTTACCTTATAAATGTATTTCAGTTAAATCCAAAGTGAAGTTTAATTTCGTTTTCAGACCAGGTATACGAACAAACGCCTGTGTAGCACAATGGTTCTTTACTGTACCTTCCGTTTTCCACCGCTGACAGCCCGTGTGCGCGCATCAACATCGTTCAACTTTGGGAACAAATTTCACGTGTCTCCAGACCGCTCCCTAGACCACTCGCATTGGCTACCAGCCGACGAATCATCCGCCTATTATACATAAACCCCGCCCAATAACACAAAACTAACGCTCTTATTGGGCGTATGGGCTTGTGGGAACAGTGTTCCTTTGTCACGTTGTAGCAGTACTTCCCTCAGAAGTGTAGACGTGAGGCAAGGACAAGGCTCTAGTCTAATGGAACTAACATAACAATATTAACTGCTGTAGAGACGCATTAAGAGCAGTTCACTCAGAACGCCTTTTTTGTGTCTGTCTGTGCTCTTTTACCATTGTTTTTTTTCTCTGTAAACCGGAGGAGCGCAGCGTGTTTTAGACGCCGTGTCAGTTAAAAATAACGTCTCGAGACGTGTTCTGTTATATTCATAGTACTGCGTCTAGCTTTTTAGGACAATAATGCGTTTTTGCTGTTTTTCAATAATTTTCCTATTATGACAGTCAATAAAACGACTTAAAATAGACGAATGATTCTGTATAACTTATTAGATATTGTTAGGCATTCATTGGTGGGCGTACTCGTTGTACTCTTTTGTAATTGCGCGATATTTATAGTAATTACGATATCAACACAGTCTACCGAAGTCGAATGCGTTACTTGTGTCAGCGTGTACTTGATGTGTCTGTTCACCTGACACTAACACATGTGCAGGGCCGTATCAAGACAGTGTGGTGCCCCTGGGCACTATACCTCAAAAGGCCCCCCCCAAAAAAAAAAGTTCGATCACGCGCGCGCGCGCACACACAAACACACACACACATTGCATTGCAATCTTGATCAGACTGTTCATTATGCGAAATAGAGCGATATGTATCGCTATTTAGTTTTATTTATTTTTATACCGTGTATTCTCCGTGTAAATTCGTGCACCGAGACGTGACGCCCGTACCGTTTCGGTTCAATACGAATAACTTACATGTACCGTCCCACCCCTAATATTTATCTTCATTAATGTCCTCTTCCTCACCCGAGTCTTCCTCGCTCCTGTCTCCCCCAAGGACAAGGAGAATATCCTCATTCGCCTGGCGGTCATCGCCGACGCCCTGACTAACATTAGCAGCTGCTGCATCTCCCCCGCTAGCAGCGCCAGCGGTGTCAGACTTAGTGCTGCTGGTGTCTGCAATTCCCGTGTTCTCCCAAAAAAACTAGTGATTTAACAAAAAATTTGTCGATCCCTGGAACATTTTTTATTGTAGCTAAACGTCTAGCATCCTTCTCTTTCTTTAATCTTCTTTTTGCGAAACCACTCAATTGCCGTCTGTCCATTTTGGATTTTGATTCATTTTCTGTAGTAGCCGTTAAAAAAATGACACATTTGCGCGTAATTGTTGTGGACCAACTCAACTGTGACAGATTGGGGAGGGGGGGAGTGATAGTGGTCATGTAATCTTCATTTATTTATAATTTATTATTATTATTATTATTGTTAAATTAGTGTTCATAAACAAGTTATGTATGGTCTTTCAAGAATTTCAAGTTAATAATATAACAATTTACGAAAAATATTTTTAAAGCTTGTGTCATGTGGTGCCCCCTAGTGGTTGTGAATGGTTGGTGCCCCTGGGCACTGGCCCAAGTGCCCTTATGGATAATCCGGCTCTGCACATGTGGGTGTGTATTTGTGTGTGTGAAGGCGCTGCCAGCTATTATTGTGCAAAAAAAAAACATCTCTGTCTCATGACTGTACTTCCTATTCTTTACTAAAAATACACAGATATGCATTTGGACAATGTGCCAGCCAAACATGTGGAAACAAGAAGTGCTGAGTACGCTATTTATCTATGGGATTATCAAATAATTTAATTCAATGGTTAAGAATGCCAAAACAGCGAGTGAATGTAATTATTAGTAAAAATAAAAGATTAATTCAAAGAGCAGTCTGTTTGGGGTAACTACAACTTTGAAATCCCTTACAAAAATGTACTGTGGTGGTCACATTGTAGGCCTACAGTAAAGGCAAAGGCATTAGCATGGTATTCAAACATGGTACTTATTTGTCTTTACAATCTTATCTGATTATATTGTTTGTGGAAATAGTGTATTCATTAAAAAGAGGACTTTATACATTTAGTAACGACTCTTAATTAATGCAGACAGTTTGCATCGTTCAATTGAGAGTACATTGTTAAAGGATAAAAGGATGATTGACAGACATCTTTATCGGTACATTTTAATGAGCAAAGGCGTTCCTGTGAAAGTGTACCAACCACCTCTTGGAGTTACCCCGCCCACTTTTGTAGTTTCCGGCCCCCTATTTGGAGATCTTCGGGCTGCAGCTACCCTAATTGTGTTCAAGGGATAGTTCACCCAAAAATAAAAATTCTCTCATCAATTACTCACCCTTTGTATGATATACTTTTTTCTACTGAACACAAACAAAGATTTTTAGATGTGTGTTTCAGTTCTGTAGGTTTATACAATGCAAGTGAATGGAGACCAGAACGTTTAAGATCCAAAAAGCACATAAAGGCCGCATAAAAGTAATCCATACGACTCTAGTGGTTAAATCTATATATTCAGAAGTGATATTATAGGTGTGGGTGAGAAACAGACCAATAGTCCTATTCAGTCCTTTTTTACGATCCCTGCCCAACAGGTGCTGATATGTATGAAGAATGTGAATCTCTTTTGCTCTATATTTTTTTATTTACCAAAGAAAGTAAATGGGGACTGAGGCTTTCAGTTCCCAATATTCAGCCTAACATCTCCTTTAGTGTTCCACTGACGAAAAAAAATAAAGTCATACAGGTTTGGAACAACATGAGGGCAATTAAATGATGACAGAATTTTCATTTTTGGTTGACTATCGCTTTAAAAACCTACAGTTACCACATGATTTTATGTGTAACTTAATGCACAAGATGAAGAAGGAAGCAGGAAGATGAGCATATGACAGCTGTATTATTTGTTATTTATTTATTTTTTATTTTGGTAGGATTACCTCATGAAATGCTTTTCTTTTTTTTACATGTTTTACCTTACCCTAACAAATTTCTGTTTCTTCTGTGCATCATGCATTGGGTTTTAGAAAACCCCTTTAAATAATTATTTATTACATCAATGCATCAATTAAAATTTGATATGTGTAATAAAAAGTCAGTAACTATTAAAAATGTATAAATATTTTGTTATTATCTTTTAATTAGTCTTGTCCTAAACTGTACTGTAACTATGATCTGCGGATGAAAGAATCTGTTTAATGGACCAGCAGTAAAAAAAAAGATACATTTGAACGAGTGCCATATATCTGTAAACTTGTGGTCACCTTATAATCACTTGCTAAATCAAAATCAAATTTTTTTTTTATAGTTATCAAACTCATGCACAATACACATTTTAAACAAACAAACATGCTTAAAAATAGTGAGTTATAATGAAGTCATTTGATCATGCAACTTTTAACACAGCCATAAAACGTGTCATCCTATTAGAGCATGCTCTTAGGTTTATTTTACAACAAACGTTATGTTAGGCATGCCAAGAGCTGGTATTGTCATCATGCAATGACAATAATAAAGAAAGACGTAATGTTTACGTGTTAAAAAAAAACATTATTTGACAAGCCCATGACTATTTAGACACTTATACGAAGGATGCAAGACAATGAACACATTAAATAAAATGATAATGACAATCTACAGCTTTCCTTACCTTATAAATGTATTTCAGTTAAATCCAAAGTGAAGTTTTCAGACCAGGTATACGAACAGACGCCTGTGTAGCACAATGGTCCTTTAATGTTCCTCCCGTTTTCCACCGCTGACGGCCCGTGAGCGCGCATCTCCATAGTCAAAGTTTGGGAACAAATTTCACGTGTCTCCAGACCGCTCCCTAGACCACTCGCATTGGCTACCAGCCGACGAATCATCCACCTATACAAATACATAAACCCCGCCCAATAACACAAAATTAACGCTCTTATTGGACGTATAGGCGGGGCTTGTGGGAACAGTGTTCCTTTGTCACGTTGTAGCAGTACTTCTATGTAGGGCCAACAATGAAAATATAAAGAATAAATAAAGAAAATTATTTGCAAAGAAACGTAACAAATTAATAATAGTGAGTATATTATAGTGAATAAACTAATTTTTAAATCTGACATAAATGAGTATTTGCACTTTTGTTACTTTATTTATGTATTATTGTATTTATTTATTTACCCATGTATTTATTCCCTAATTTATTTATTTCTAAATGTATTTATTTATATATGTTTATATTTCCATATTTATTAATTTCCACATTTATATATTTCCACATTTCTTTATATCCACGTTTATGTATGTCCACATTTCTGTGTTCATATGGTAATGAGGGGGCGTGCTTTCTACTTCAGGTATAACAATCAAGCTCAGCGTGCTCTAGAGTTTAGCTTAGAGGCCACAGTGACATCTTGTGGTTGGAAAAAAATATATAATAATATGAAATATATCGTTTGAATAGCCGTGCATCTCTCTCCCTCGCTCTCTCTCTCTCTCGGGCCAACTTCACGCAGGTCTCCCTGAGCTGCCTTGTTTGGCTAATTATATGTACAGGTTATTAGATCTGTTGACGTTGCCGTTTCTGTTCAGATTGTCTGCCAAGTCTCGGACATTTTGGTAAATAGGCTGTTACAGATATATAAAATTACTTAAAGGTGGGGTATGTGATTTGCAAAACGGCCGGCAGATTTTGAAAATACACAACTCTAAGGTCCTACCTTCTCTCCTCCAACGCTGGCCCTGACTCCACCCATTCGAAAAACATGGACGCGCAATCATGCACGAGCGAAAACTCAGATGCGCAGTGTTCTAGCAGTGTTCTAGACTCACTAGTCAAACAGTGCATTCACCTGTCAGACAATTTTTCAGAGCAAATTGTTGACACAGCAGGAGGAGGGGGTCGCATACCACTCTTGAAAGGTGTAGAGCTGATTTTCTCATAACTGTAAAAAAAAAAAAAGAACATCGCCAGCCCTGGCGTCTGTACAGCGGACTTCTATTCAAAACAGGATTCATAGAAATGTGGAACAACCCCACTAGCACTATAAAAGCTCTATTCTCCATACATAAATACAATCGCTTCCTGTTACTGGGTCACGAGCTTTGAGTATGCGCACGAACGGGACACGCGCGCCAGGGTGGTGGGGGGAGCGGGGCATGGTACAACCGTTTGATTGACACATTTTCTGTCCAATGATTCTAGATGGTCTTGAAAATGATTGGCTGGAGTTTTTCGAGTCCTGCCCGTTCCACAGATGATTAAATTGCTTAATTTTCATTTCAGTGCTTCTAATTTACAGCCAGTAAGTGGGTTAGGAACAGGATTTCAAGTTATTTTGAAAAAATGGTCAAAAAAGAAAATCACATACCCCACCTTTAAACAGTGATGAAAGATTTTGGTCATTTTGCCCAAAGTCGTTCATTCAATAGAGCTAATTCATTTCCTATTCGAATTGCTCTACTCACAGGTACATTTTACAATATGGAAATATAAACATATACAAATAAATAAACGAGGAAGATACATGTTGGAATAAATAAATGTAGAAATAAATAAATTACAATAATACATAAATAAGGAAATAAAAGTGCAAATCCTCATTTATCTCAGATTTGTTATTTATTTATATATTCATTTTATTTTAATTTCTTTGCAGGCATATTTATTTGTTTATTTCTTTTTAATATTGTCGCATTTGTTCCTCCATATTCTTCCCTCTGAAGTGTAGATGTGAGGGAAGGATGGGCCCCTAATGCAATGTTTTCAATCCTTTTTTCTGCCGTGGCACACTTTTTACGATTAAAATATCCCACGACACACCACTATCCCACATAACCATCATCGATAGTTTTCTGTCTGTCTTACCAGCGTGATTACTTGTAATGTTTGAAATTCGGCTATGCAAAAAACACAAGTCACATAGGTACGCTGTATAATAAGGTCACAGGTGACTAGAGCACTAATTGGGTAATGAAAAAACAACATATTTACATATTTTCCAATTCCAAATGAATTCTTCCAATGCCACAGCAAATATATATATATACACACACACACACACACACACACACACACATACACACACAGTTGCCACAGTATGCAATAGACTGCCATGTCTGTCTTAAGGTCAATATAGGTTAAAAAATGGCAACAAAAAAAACAAAACTGGTTTCTCTAGAAACTCATCAATCAATTATTGTTTTGAGGAATGAAGGCTATAAAATGCTTGAAATTGCCAAAGACCTGAAGATTTCATACAAAGTGTACACTACAGTCTTCAAAGACAAAGGACAACTGGCACTAACAAGGACAGAACGAGATGTGGAAGGCCAGATGTACAACTAAACAAGAGGATAAGTACATCAGCGTCTCTGGTTTGAGAAATAGACGCCTCACATGCCCGTTCTGTCACATGCCCTCAGCTGACAGCTTCATTGAATTCTACCCGCTCAACAGTTTCATGTACAACAGTAAAGAGAAGACTCAGGGGTGCAGGCCTCATGGGAAGAATTGCAAAGAAAAAGTCACTTTTGAAACAGAAAAACAAAAAGAAAAGGTTAGAGTAGACAAAGAAACACAGACATTGGACAACATATAATTGGAACCTCATATATCCCCATTGAGCTTTTGTGGGATCAGCCTGACTGTAAGGTGCGTAAGAAGTGCCCAACACAAGACATTCACATCTATGGCAAGTGCTACAGGAAGCGTGGTGTGAAATGTCACCTGAGTATCTGGACAAACTGACAGCTAGATTGCCAAAGATCTGCAAAGCTGTCATTGCTGCACGTGGAGGATTTTTTTAAGATTAAATTATTTTATTGATTTGTACAGATAGCAAAGAAAAACAAAACATATATACACTAAATCAACATTTAACACCCACTATTACCCCTCCCCAAACACCAACCTCACCCTGACCGTCAACGAACATCCCTGTGGTCACATATATGTATACACAAAAAATATATATATATATTTACATTTATGCATTTGGCAGACACTTTTATCCAAAGCGACTTACAGAGCCTTTATTACAGGGACAATCCCCCCGGAGCAACCTGGAGTTAAGTGCCTTGCTCAAGGACACAATGGTGACGGCTGTAGGGATCAAACCTGCAACCTTCTGATTACCAGTTTACCAGTTATGTGGTTTAGACCACTACACCACCACCACATACCATATATAATAACCTACACATTTAAAACTATGCTTCTCTCTACATAGCCCCTCCCCGAGAGTCCAACAACAATGCCAAATAACTGCCCCATTTCCCATCAAACGAATCCCAGATCCCCAGCCTTCGACATGACAGCTCCTCAAAAGCTGCCACCCTCCCCATCTCTGCGCACCACTCTCGAAATGAGGGCAGTCCGGCCAAATTCCATCCCCTTAAAACTATCTGTCTGCCTATTATAGCACTGGTCAGGATCCAATTTTTTATGTGTTACATCAGTATATCCCTGTACTGATGACCGCCCCATCGCCTAAAAAAGAAAGGAGATTTATTACTACATAATTTTGGGTTCAGCCATATGCTCGAGGCAACATTTAAATAAATGTCTGAATTAAACACACTGGACACTTTTGTCCATACTGAGTGCAAATTTGAGATAATGGGGTGTGAATTAACTTCTCCGATTAGTTTGATAGAAAGGATTTGCAATGGCGAAATAGGGCCAAGAACTTCCAGTTCAATACAAAACCAGGGAGGGTCTCTCAGGTGGAAGCGACCAATGAGCCAAATGTCTAAGACATAATAATAAAACAAAATTTTGGGTAGGCCTAGCCCACCTTTGTCAATCGCATATGTAAATTTTGAAATATTGAAATGTAATCTGGGATGCTTAACATTCCAATTGAAGGACTTCGCTAGGCTATCAAATTGCTTGAAATAAGAGAGGGGGACATCTACAGGGAGAGATTGTAGCAGGTAATTGAATTTTAGAAAACAATTCATTTTAATATCTTTAACCTTCCCAATAATAGATCAAAGTAATGAAGCTCACATCGCTCCAAAACCTTTTAATAAAGGGGTCAAAATTAACTCTAACTAAATCACACAAATTTGTTGGGATTAAAATGCCCAAATATTTAATGCCCTGTTTTGGCCACTGGAAGGTGCCCGGCTGAAAATCTGTTACTGGGCAGTACGCTGTCAGAGCCAAAGCTTTGGATTTAGACCAATTGACTTAGAACTTAGAAAAATAATTAATAATTCAGTGGAGGCCAGGCATAGATCTAGCGGGGTCGGAGACGAATAATAAAATATAATCTGCGTAAAGCAGAAGCTTATGCGCCATACCTCCCACCACCACCCCTGGAAAATCATCTTCTTTTCTTATCACGGCTGCTAATGGTTCCAGGGCAAGACAGAGCAATAATGGGGAAAGAGGGCTATGCCGGGTGCCCCATCCAGAGTCAAATAATCTGAAATTAATCCAATTGTTTGTACCGCTGCTACCGGGTGTCTATAAAGTAACTTAATTCATCCAATAAAAGTATTTCCAAACCCATATATTTCTAAAATCTTAAAAAGATAATCCCATTCTACCATATAAAGCGCCTTTTCAGCATCAAGTGAGATGGCAGTGACCAAGTCTGATCATTCGCCACTGACCACATGATATTGATGAAATGCCTAATGTTATCAGAAAAGCTGTGGCCCATAATAAACCCCACCTGATCTATATGTAGAGGTGGTGCCTGGTATGTTCAGATAGTTCTTGAAAACGGGTGACTCCGGTAAGAGAGCAAGGGCTCGGACAGTTACATCCACAAAAATGTAATGATAAGCTGGGTACATGGATACAGGTCACAACTGTGAGCAATTGGGTTTATAATGTATAGTGGTGAAAAGTGTATGTGTGTATAGGTGTGTGTTCTTTTCTTCACGAACGGACACAGCGTTAAAGATTATATGCTCACAGTAGACCAGCTTGTGCGATGTATAAAGCACATAGTCTTAAAGGGAAAGGTGTATAGGAATCAGTAATGTGAAAGACATGTGCTCTCTAGTGGTGAAGTATGAAATTCAGCAGCAAAGCCATCTGGCTCCAGAGCCTTGCCTGTAGTCAAGGGCTTACCTTGAGATTACCTTGCCAAGCTCCTGCAAGGTTATCTCAGAATCAAGATAATTGTTTTGCTCAGCCGTCAGTTAAGGGAGTTTTAATGGTTCCACAAAGTTTCTAATATCTTCATCAGTAGATGAAGATGTGGAACTATAGAGATCAAGATAGAATTCTTTAAAAGCATTATTAATATCAATGACCGAAGGTAAATATTTTACCACCTGCAGATTTCAGTGAGGGAATGGCAGAAAAAGACTCTGCTTTATATATCTAGCCTAAAGCTTCCCTGCTTTACCACCTGACTCAAAGAATGACTGTCTTGCCCTGAATATCCAAAACTCCACCTACCGCAACAAAATAGTATTATATCTGTATTTCAATAGCGTCAATTTTCTGTGGCCATTAGATGACATTCGGCACTTCAGCTCTGCGTCTGCACTTTTAATATTCCCTTCCAACTCTACGAGTTATCGTGCTTTGGATTTTTTTGGTGTATGAGGCATGATCCGACCCCTAAGAACCACCTTAAGTGCCTCCCAAGCCACGCCCACAGAGGATACTATACATCTTCAACAATTTTCGCCAAATTTCCCTCACTTCTCCGGACAAATCGGCTTCTTGGCTTGCGGCCTGCTGCTCAGTGGCATCAGCTTGAGCACGTAAGTGTCTTTTAATGTCGCCAGAGCCCGATAATTTTTTTTACATATTGTCTTCTTAGAACAGTTAAGGATCCGGGTGTACTGATGAGAACTTTTTGAAGTTGTTTAAGTTGTTTTTTTTTTTTAATTGTAATTGTAATTTTTCACATTATTAATGTCCTGACTATACATTGTGATCAGTTGAATGCCACTTTGGTGAATAAAAGTACCAATTTCTTTCCATAAGAGCAAAATCTGTACATTATTCCAAACTTTTGGCCTCCAGTGTGTGTGTGTGTGTGTGTGTGTGTATGTGTGTGTGTGTATATATATATACCACAGTTAGTTCTAGTCCTCGAATCTGATTGGACGAGAGATATTCCATGAGCACTGATGGTCTGACACCATCAGCACTTGGACACTTCACTGTGTGTATCACTCCGTTTGTGTTCATGCTGTTATAAACTAACGCCCGTTTCAAACATACTCCGTTTGCAGTGCATATGCGGTGTGTATTTTTTTACGTACCTATGTTAACAGGTTAGAGCTTTTACACTGCACGCGGATGCAGTCCGTCAATCCGTTCCAGTTGCGGTGCGTATACAGCAGTGCAGCGATGGTTTACGGACCGAGTCTATTTTTGCTGTGCTGCACCGAACTGAATTAAAGTGGCAGCGCATTGTTCACATTAAAATATACATAGATTGTCAAGAAACTGTAATAATTTCATCATATACGCATAATTACAGTTAATGTGTTCTACAGTTTCTAAATTACAGGATCAAGAAAAACAAAAAAGTATGATTATAGTCCCAAAAGTTGCAAAATGCCATCATATATGATTTTTTTACCCTAAAAAGCAACAGATTAGCAACAGATATAGCGCGATAGCTTTTCTTCTGTCAACAACTCGAACGACATATAAAACAAAGAATCACAATGATTAAAATGAATTTTCATACTGTTTCAATACCTTAAACAATCTCAAAGTTAACGTTTGGGTTTAAAATCAAAATTCCTTACACATTTTTGATTTTGTGGCACACAGAAACTGCGGATCAGTAGCGCACTGCAAACGCAGCATATGTGAAAGCAATTTAGCGCGTGCTGCTCCTGTACCGCATACGCACTGCACACGGAGAATGTGTGAAAGGGGCGTAAAGTGTAAGAGCAGTGCAGATCTGTTAGGAGTTAGTCCTTATTTTTGAAATTACATATGTTAGCCAGCAGGTGGTGGTAAAAGATAATTTTGGTGTGTAATGTGAGCCAGTTGGTGACATAAAGTGAATCCGTTAGTCATTGTCTCCATGATCGCTGGTATTACAAATGCATTACCAAAGCTAGGAAATGGCTTTAAACAGCTTTAAACAGCCATCTTCAGGATTAAGGCTCATCACACCTGAGAGACACAACTGATTTATTACAGAACTCAAGGTGCTTACCTTTTATCGGTGTTTCCAGTTTCCACATTGGATACATACTGTTTAAAATGGCAGAGGACATCGCTGTTTCTATAGTGAATGACTCTTGCGCACCAGCTACTGCAAAATAGGGCTACTCTCTCTCTCTCTCTCTCTCTCTCTCTCTCTCTCTCTCTCTCTCTCTCTCTCTCTCACACAAACACACACACACATCCATCCATCTATCCTTGTTTATCCAATGACTTGTTAGAAACAACACATGCCATGATACTATTTCTGAAGTGACATTTTTGAATTACTAATGAAGGCTTGCACGCATCATTTGTTTTGAACCAGCAATGGCAGATTCTGACCTGTCACGTAAGAAAGTATTTCCATGCACAAATGCGACTGTACTCGGTTTTTCCTAATTGTTTTAAATGTACTTGTTCATTGAACTGCTATATGCCCCTAAATCAGCACAGTACTATGATAGTTTTCAATTATATATATATATATATATATATATATATATATATATATATAGGCCTATATATATATATATATATATATATATATATATATATATATATATATATATATGGGATATAAAATGCCCTAATTCATGATTTATGTTACAATTGAGCAAACATAGACTAGTAATGTGAGATTAAAAGATGGGAAAATGTCATTTTGCCACAGTCTGTTTTGTGATTTTATTAATTACTACAATGTCTTGTCTCACTTGTGTTGTCTAGTCCCTTGTCATGTTCATGTAAAAAGAAGGGTCTTACCTGGTCCCAGATACCTAAAGTCTACTGCAAAAACACTTTTCAGGAAAACCTTTACAGGTTTCTAATGTTGGCAACTCCTTAATAATCGCTTCACAGGTGTCCACATTTTCACAGATTATGTTTAATAAGTATTATTAACATTTATAACGTGAGGGAAAGTGGCTCACTATGAGGCACTGCCTGAAAGTCAACCTTTTTATGCATGTTGATGATGGCAACTCCTTCATAAATGCTTCATTTTTAAAGAAGTTAAAGGTTAGGTTTAGGGTTTGGGTTATGAGTATATTAATGTAATTACAACTAAAAAATTTTGTTTTGTTTTACTTCTTTGAAAATGTAGTATCTGTGATTTGACGTCTAAGGCACAGCATAGGCAATTTTCACAACATGCGGCCGTATCACAGCAGTGCTGATGTAGGGCCATATCACATTCTTGCTCCTGTGATATTGCTTAAATATATATGTAATTTATTTATTTACCGTATTTTCCGGAAATAAAGTCGCAACTAACTATCAAAATCGCGTTGTTGAGAGAAAAAACAACAACACACAGTATAAGTCGCATCTCTGTGTTACTGACAGAGGTTAGCCTATATCCTGCAGGCACTGGGATCCGGGAGCAGATTCCAAACGCGCTTTTTGGAAGATTGCAGTCCCTTAGATATACTTTGTACTCTAATTGTTTCAAACACTAGAATTTGCTTATATTAATAAGCGTGTAATAGTTTCTCATATTATGTTTATGTTCATCAGAGACAAGTGACAAGTAAGCCTCATCTGTTCCTAACATCTGTAACTCTGTGAACAGCCTTTAGTCTGTGAATAAAACAATACACCTGTTGTATCATATTCATTCATTAACGTTAGCGACTGTGGATATTTCTGATATTTGCAATGTATTAATTATTCGGTTCACTGACTGAATGTTTTTACTACAAGTGTGATGATGGTATTTCGATATCAACAGTCTACCGAAGTCGAATGCGTTGCTCCTTGTGTCAGCAAGTTAGGCCTACTTGGCACTAACATGTGGGTGTGGGACACATATGCATGCTGACAATGTACCAAACAAAATGAAGTATTTACATGTGTCCATTGATCATGGTATACATATTTGGGGTTGTACCTCCTCCTGTAGTTACCCCGCCCACTTTTGGAGTTTCATTATGTGTCTTTTTTCAGAGGTTTTGAGTACACTTGCATTTTTTTTAAATAGGTTACTTTACACTTGCAAGTCAATTTTCAGTTTTAGAAATAACCAAAAAGAAACACATTTCTCCTCAATTCATCAATCAGTTGTACTTTTTAGAGATATTCCATGAACCTCTGTTTTGAAAGAATATAACAAACTTAATCTAAGCGGGACAGAGAGGGAAGTGGACAACTTATAGATACACAACAACAAGAAGACAAGTATACATCAAAGTCTCTAATTTGAGAAACAGAATCCTCACAGGTCCTAAACTAGCACATTTAATTTAACTTTAACAGTATATCCAAACAGTATACTACTGCAAGTAGAGGATTCTTGGATGAACAGAAAGTTTGAATTTATTTTAAAAGAAATAGTCAATTCTAACATTATAAATGCCTTTTAAAAATTTGTCAAATATTTTCAATTAATCAATTTAATGCATCCTCGAAGAACAAAGCCCCCCCAACTATAGACTTAAGGGACCGCAAATAAGAAGCAATGTAAACATCCTCTCAGAATCAAGAGGTGTTTCACTTTTAGTGATCGTTTGGCAGTATTGATGTTCTTCCATCAATGTAGTATCATTAAAATTGCTTTTTTCACATAGCAAAAAGCAACAGTAGCAAATTAGCCTTCTCAATCTGACAATCGTCAAACTGACCGTGGCCAATTATGAATATTTTCTGTTTACAGAGATGTTGTCACTGTGACAGGTGTGATATATCATGGCAACTAATTCAATAATATATTTTAGGTAATAGGGAGATTTTCTGCTTGTCGTTTTATAAAAATATCACTTACAGAACATTTAAACAAGAGTTTCACATCTTAAAGTGATAGTTCACCCAAAAATGAAAATTCTGTCGTCATTTAGATTATATTAAACTTTATTGTCATTGTGCACTGTACAAGTACAAAGCCAATGAAATGCTGTTAGAATCCTACCAGAAGTGCAAATGGTAATATATTATAAAGAATAAATGCCGGTATAGTGCAGTTGCGAATGAAGTAGATATGTAGACTAGTGCAGATGGACATTGTAGTGCAGAGACATGGTAAGGTATGAGGTATATAGTGGTTCAAAAGTGAAATGTGAAAAACATTACTCGGGTTTTGAACAACAGGGTGTGTTAATGAAAACATAATTTTCATTTTTGGGTGAACTATCCCTTTAAATACATAAACACATACAAAGAGACAATTAATTGCATTGATATATATATATATAAAAAACACAGACCCGTTTTTATAATATATTTATTTTTTATGTTGTCATTGTTTTCAAACACACACACATTTTAATCTCTAACTTCGAACAATAAACACTAGTCATCATAACTGTCCTTTTTTTGCATATATATATATATATATATATATATATATATATATATATATATATATATATA
The DNA here is from genome assembly GCF_025860055.1 of Xyrauchen texanus. Classification (NCBI taxonomy): domain Eukaryota; kingdom Metazoa; phylum Chordata; class Actinopteri; order Cypriniformes; family Catostomidae; genus Xyrauchen; species Xyrauchen texanus. The sequence goes on along the minus strand of NC_068319.1, from coordinate 18,514,217 downwards.
TATATATATATATATATACCCAAGATGTTCATCCATATAATAGACATTGACAGATTTACTCTACAATTGATTTTATGTATGTCCGGTCACCTAATGGTTCCCTGTTACAATGTACATCATTCTGTTTAATATGCAATAATACACTTATGACACAATAAATAAAGGAAACATAAAATCAGATTGTGAAGATCGCATTGCCCGTGATCCTCAAGCCTAGTCCCTCCAAAGAGGCCAGACAACCAGGGGTAATACTCATCTAAAACCTTTCCTCCTCCAAAAAAACCTCCATAAATCCAATAAATAAACAAATTAAATACAAATTGTTGTATCAGTACAGCAACTTGGCTTTGGGTTCAATGCATTTCTAGTAGACCTGCACTGCAATGCTTGTATGCATTCTCTATTCAGTCCCAAACACTTCAACAAACCAGTGAATCACAACGCCATAGTTTTCCATATAACCAAGTTCGTATTTCAGTCACACTCTGTACAAGCTTTCTGAAAAAAAAACCCTGCTAACCTTTAATAAGGCAGGGTTCAGTTTCCAGTATTACTTTGATATCTTAGGTCACCATTCTTATCTTTAACTAAAATCTCTTGACTAAGCACAATGAAGCTGTGCCTCAGAGCACCACTCTGAAGCCGTAACTAATTCCTGCTCAAAATAAAGTAAACAACTGTATGACGTGTGTCATGGAGAAATCACTGTGGCTTTTGAGCCAGTCTGGTAAAGTCCTGTGTCTTCATTGGTTCCCTCCAATAAAGAAGACACAACATCTTTAACATGCTGGCATTGCACTCCAACCACACATTTGTGGACAAAACATAAGTGCCAAGACAAGGAGAAAATGTCATCACACACACACACACACACACACACACACACACACACACACACACACACACACACACACACACACACACACACACACACACACACACAAACACAAAGAAAAGAATATACATTGTTTTTATTAATCCCCAATTCTTTAAATTTGTGAATTATTCTTAAATGCTTTGATTAATTTATCATGTTTGAGTCCTACCCCAATGCATGCTTTTGAATAAGTTCCATCCCTTAAAAATATTGACAACCCCTGGGAGAATAATCTTTGTATTTGCCTAATATATATATGTATACATAGTTTTGCCTGAAAGTTTCTCTATTTTGATATTGTCAGCATACTGATTGTTTTTGTTTCTTAAATGAAAAATGTCCAGAAAAGAACAGGACCCCCTTTCCCTAGGTGAACCCCACACTACAATATGAAACAATACAGATTTATTTTATTTTTTTTGTATTTTTTTCTTTAAACAGTTACAAAGAAATGTTATGTTTCATACTCAGCATTATAAATACCTAAAGGAGGAGTTGTGCTATCATTGTTGGTTCGAATTCAACAGGGGATTCAACAGTCGGATTATGATTCTAAATTTCTTTTCCTGTTAGCAATCATCACCACTTGTTAACTCATACTAAATATTCAAGTAAAATAGATGTAGACCAGAAAAATATGTGACTTCTTTTCCATTATTTTGCTGGATGTGAGCTTTTGAAAAACCAGAGATCTGTCAAAGAACAAGGGGAAATGTTTTGTCCCTTAACTTGTTTTTGATGGCAGTTGGCAGTATAAGCAAGATATAATATGTCTTTGGTCAATTTCCATTTAAAGTAGCATAACATGAGTGGGACAAAGGAGCGAATGAGAGTGCTCGGATGGAAACAAATGAAATGTACTAAGGCTACTTATCTCCTCTTAAAGAAGAAAAACGCTGATGGATAAACAAATGAAAGAATTAAAAAAGCAAGCTGATTATCATTATGAAGAAATCTGAATCATAGTTGTTCACTAAAGCTTTTTCATACAGAATACACACCAGTGGAATTTTTACTCTAGCCCCGCCCCCTTAAACCTTGGCCCCGCCTCCTGTCACAATTAATCAGCTAATCTGATCCAACCCTGCAGGTTACCATGGGAACAGCTAAGCAGCCTAATATGTCAGGATAAATCAGGAAAACTCCACAACTAACCAGAGCTCCTAAATTAAGTCCACACACGCAAACTCTACTGTGATAACAGCGAAGGGGAGCTGGATGCAAAGTTACAGAAAATCTGAGGGGGTGTGATCACGTGCAGATGCACATTTCATGCCTGGCTCTCTTTTTGTCAACAGATTGGTCGGATAGTGATGATGGCTTATATAAGTTTTAGAGCAATCCAGGAAGGGAATGAAAAAAAAAAAGAAAAGAAAAAGTCCACTCAGGTGCTTGGCAGTGTGTAAACTACAGCTGAACTCTACAAACAGGCACACAGAGAAATGGACAATAGCGAGGGACACAAAGGTGCTTGTTGCATGCAATCAAGCCCTGAAAGATCTGATCCCTTTTCTGCCTAATTTTCACATAAAACTATAAAATACAAATATAATCTATATAGAAAGAATAAATAAAAACTCAAAAGGCAGTATCTAGATATAAGAGAGAGAACCAGAGCTGTTCTAACTAGCTCACGTTATAAAGTAGTAGGATAAACCAGTGTGCTTTTAGACGGATGAACTTATTTGTGGGTAATGTATTGGTTTGGCAGTACTTTTAACAGAGGCTGATATGGTGTGAGAAAGTAACAGCGCATGGTTCTCTCCCAGTCGCACTTGCAGTCTAACCAGTTAAAAACCGCCATAGAAAACAAGCTTTTTGTGCATGATATTTCCCCTCTCTATGGAGATTATCTGGCCTTGAAAATCTTTACCAGCAGAATTATAGTGAAATTTGGGTTAGACTAGCACTGAGCACTTTTAAACATCAGCATTCACTTAACATACAGCGCAATGAACTGTTTACAAATTCAAGTGATTTTTGTGCAACAGTAAATGTTATGCCTAGTACTTTTTAAGACTTACTTGTAATTCTAAGATAAATATGCTTACTTTACACTGTTTTTTTATAGACAGCATAATTCTACACTGCTTTTAAGGAATGTTTAAGAGATAAGACACTAAAGACATCAAATGATGGTCATTGGTCCAAATCTGTTGTGGCAGTACACTAATAGAGTAAGTACACTAATAGAGTAAGTACTGTTGGAAAGAGAGAAAAAGAAAGAAAGAAAGGGGTTGAGGGGGAATGGAGTTGGTCAGAGATAGAGTGAATGTGATAGGGGGAAAAAGGTGGAAAAACGTTTGATTTAGTACCGCAGTTTAGGGAGTCTATCAGTGTGCAAATATACACAGATACTCAGTGAGCAAGACTGAGAAAGACATCGAAAGAGTGAAATACAGCGTGCAAGTTACAAACACCCAGATTAAGAGGCAGTAGTTTCAACCTGAAGCAAAATAAAAAAACTTCACACTCACATACAAACTACAAAAACCATCATATCAGAATAAAACTCTACAAAGAACATTTTAAATATATATATATATATATATATATATATATATATATATATATATATATATATACACTGTATAATCTTATCATATTCTAAGTAGTTGCATGTGTTGTGATCTTTTTTTGGTTGTTGTTGTCACAAGTAATCAGGAGTTTAGAGTATGAACAGTATTTCAGAAAAGCCGAAGGTATTTACAGAGGAGACATGGCCACACAGTCACGGACAGAACAAACGAGGAGTGACAGGGGCCCAGCTATGAGGCAGTGGAGGCAGGGGGCAAAGGGACTCGGGGAAGGGGCATATTTAGACTCTTCTAGGGCAAAAAACAGGTTGTTGTGAGAAGTCATTTTTCTCATCTTTTTTGAAAGGGATTTCTCTGTGCCTTGGACTCGACGTTCATGAGCTCAGACTGGGGTAGGAACATCGCAATTTAGGTGCTGAAGTACACTGTTAAAAGAAGCAAACAATATTTATTGTCAACACTTGAAAAGCACTAAAATATTATTTACGATTTCAATGGAATTAGCAGCTCAATATTGATAAAATAGTCCCTGCAAGCCACTGAATGGATGTCATCAGTCTTAAAAGGCATGTTCACACAAAAATGCATATTCTGTCATAATTTCCTCATTGATTGACCTCTTATGAAAGTGAATGGTGTCTGAGGATAACATTCTGCCCTAACATTTTATAATGTTTTTTTATCCCCTTTTTCTCCCAATTTGGAATGCCCAACTCCATGAGGACCTTAGTAGGTCCTCATGGTAGTGCGGTTACTCACCTCAGTTTGGGTGGTCGAGGACAAGTCTCAGTTAACCCTGCTTCTGAGAGAGTCAATCCACGCATCTTATCATGTGGCTCACTGTGCATGACACCACGGAGACTGACAGCAGGTGGAGGCTCATGCTACCATCCGCAATCCACGCACAACTTACCACATACCTCATTGTGAGCGAGAACCACTAATCGCAAACACGAGGAGGATACCCCATGTGACTCTAACCTCCCTAGCAACCAGACCAATTTGGTTGCTTAGCAGACCTGGCTGGAGTCACTCAGCACACCCTGGATTCAAATTCGCAACTCCAGGGGTGGTAGTCAGCGTCAATACTCGCTGAGCTACCCAGGCCCCACATTCTCCCCTAACTTAAAAAAATGTCTCATGTGGATTTGGAACAACATGGCTGTGAGTAAATGATGACAGAATAATTTTTTTTTTGTAAATTATCTCTTTAAAAGGAGGTTTTCTTTGCTTACCAATGATAATAATGAGGACAATCGCGCATATCACCCCCAAGATAATCATCATCTAAAAGAATGAGGCAAAGAGAGGGAAAGTGAGGTAAATAGTAAGCACAACTGTTAAAACCAAACATTTATGCATTTGATTTTTAATAAATTGTCATTATGAGGTACTGTTTCTTTAAATGTCATTACAAGTAATGTGATATAAGCAATGGGTTTATTTTTAAATATACAGCTCTGGAAAAAAATTAAGAGACCACAGCAAAATTATCAGTTTATCGGTTTGTTTTCCTTCACAGTGGGTGTGAGACACTGGTCTCCGTCTAACCGTAAGACAACCAGGTGGAGGATCAGTGATGATCTAGGGGTGCTTCAGCAAGGCTAGAATCAGGCAGATTTGTTTTTGTGAAGGACGCACAAATCAAGCCACGTACAAGGTTATCCTGGGAGAAAACTTCCTTTCTTCTGCACTGACAATGTTCCCCAACTCTGAGGATGGTTTGTTCCAGCAGGACAATGCTCCATACAACAAAGCCAGGTCAATCAAGGTGTGGATGGAGGACCACCGGATCAAGACCCTGTCATGGCCAGCCCAATCTCCAGACCTGAACCCCACTGAAAACTAGGGATGCACCGATACGACTTTTACTCTTCCGATCCGATAGCAGATATCTCAGTATCAGCCGATACCAATCCCAAGCCAATACCAGTGTTGTTTTTTTGCATAATAAGTTTAGAATATCTTTACATTATTGTGTGGAACTAATTGGGAGTACTCTTTCATATGTAAAGAAACACAAACCTCTAAATACACATTATTTCAATATAAATGTATCTCTTAATTTTTTCCAGAGCTGTATATATAGAGCTGGATCGAAAACGGAGTCATCAATTAAAAATGTGAGGCATACATATTATGCATAAAATATAAGATTTTATTATTCAGGTCACGCCCAAATTAATTCGTTTTTGTTTGACTAATTCTTTTTCTCTACGTTTTGGCCTTCCATCCACACCGAGACAGTATTTGGAAAATGGAGATATCTAAAAAAAAAGATGACATATTTATTGTCATGTGACAAAGTCATGTGATCCATTCAACCCAGAACAATCAAGATGGCGGCCCATGTTGTAGCAGTGTTTTTGAGCCTGGTATCAACTTTGATAGCGTTGTTAAAGTTAAATGTTTATTTGTACAGCCTTCACATTGCATTTCATCAAAGGCAACGGGAAAGTTTACTCGGAAAAAGAGCGACAATTTTTGGAATGCACAGTAAGGGGATTTAAGAGTTTTATACGTTTTAGTGTGAATAAGAAACTTTTGGGAAAAAAAACTTGAAAATGGCAGTGTGGATGGAGAGCATTTCGAAAATGAAAACGCTATTTTTAAATGTATCAGGATTAATGTGGACGTAGCCTCAGATTTATTTTTTTCTTTACACATTAGAAAACATATGCCCTTATAAATTTAAAAGGTTCCTTTATAAGTTTCTTTGGATAATAGCATCTGTCAAATGCATTAGTTTTAATGGTATTGGTGCCAATACACTGCTATTATGATGTTTTTTGCCAGCATAGATACAAATAGATACAGATACCAAATAATGGCCTGCTCTTACATAACGATAGCCCTGTTTTTATACAGAATTCATTCAAGCGATTAAGGACTTCTATTTCAAAACAGGACAGTGATTTGAGTTTTGTTGTCTACTGGTCACTTCACTTTGATATGTTATAATTGTTCTGTCTTTATATGTACTTGAGACACTTTGTGTGTGTTTTACCTTGGCATTCTTCCACCAGTATTTATTCTTAAGCTTGGCGGCACTGGTCTCGAACTGTGAGGCTCCAGCCTGCAGGGCATCAGCCCGATCATCCAGTTCTGACAGCTTCTGGTCCCTCTCCAGAACCTTGTCTACGTTCACACGCATAATGTCCACCACCTGGGAAATGACAGAGGTGACTTTTAGTTAGTAAACCATGTCATAGGATACATGTATGTCTCGTCTGACAATTGAAACTTCTTCTGATGCACATTTCTTTGAAAGAAGGTGAAGATGATGAAGATTTTTCAAAAAGGTTGGGGTTTGCTCACCTCGTCCACCTGAGCCTGTGTCTGCTGTAAGCGACGGTTGCTGGTAAGGTTGGGAGGCTGGTTACCTCCCTCTGGGGCAGGACCACCGGCAGGAGCTGGGGCAGACCTGCAAGTCAAACATACAGTCACTCATCAGTACTGAAATATTGCTATGGTAAATAATATTCCTTTTGAATTCAGTGGTACAATGATATAGATTAGGTAGACTTAAAATGAGAAATAGAAGAGGCTTGTTATGGCCTTAACCCTATAATCCATACAGGGCTCGACAATAAGGACTGCCCTATGTGAGAGATTCGGGCCAGTTGCTAAAGCTGTCACTTGCCCGATCGGGCCAGTGTTGCATTTATAATATTAGTGCAAGCAAACAACAAGCGAGAGAGCACAAATTTACAAGGAGCGAACAAAGTCTTCTAACCGAGGATCGAGCACAAGTATATTTATCTCTTAAAAATGCGCAAATGCATAATATACTGGACACACCAAGGCACAGTAGCGTGCACGCAGAAGATCGTGCAGTCACCGAGCGCTCTTTCCAAGTGTCTTAGCAGCAGCTATTACCAATGTGTAGAAAATAGCTGGAAAAAACCCAATGAATGAATTTCCGACATTTTAAGTATCCCCGCACATCCCCGTAAGTATACATTTAATTAGGTAATGTTTCAAAATGTAAATATTTTCAAATACCATTATCATGTCGATTTATGAAAAGAAGCAAGATCACTGTGGCTATTAGGCTATTGTTATCAGAGCTGTTCAGCTGCAAATTGAAGATGTGTATTTGAAACAGTCTACTTCATTTCATCCTCATAAAACACCTGTTAAAAGTCTAAATTCTGGACCATACAGGTATTTTTGTTTTTGTATATCAGTCAGTGTTGGTATTGTTTGGGTTGTCTGATTTCATGTTATATTTACATTTATGCATTTGGCAGACGCTTTTATCCAAAGCAACTTACAGTGCCTAATATCTACCTACTGTTTATTACACATCACAACCAATTTATGATAAATCTTTGTGAAAAGATCCTTCTTGTGAAAACACTACACATGGGCAAAAGTTGCATGACAGCATGACTAAACGGGTGACCGAAAACCCACCATCTCCTCCACAGAACTCTTGACTTAAAAGTGTGTAAATGGCAGGATGGCTGAGGTTAATATGATGTATTTATGAATTTATATCTGTATAGCACATACTGTATATGGGATGACATAAGACATAAATCATATTGTGCAAATTATACCATTTGCACAATACGATTACCATTTTTCTCAATTTTTCTCCCCAATTTGGAATGCCCAATTCCCAATGCGCTATAAGTACTTGTGGTGGCGTAGTGACTCGTGGTGAAGGACGAATCTCAGTTGCCTCCGTGTCTGAGACCATCAATCCGTGCATCTTATCATGTGGCTGATGTGGAGGCTTCACGCTATTCTCCACGGCATCCATGCACAACTTACCACACGCCCTTTTACACACGCCCTGATAAAAGTTATTTAGTTTCTTTTACAACAGTCATTGATTTTTGCAATTAATTATATATTGGGTTTTGCTATATTTTATTTATATTTTGCAATTCTTTATTTTACGTTTGTGATACTTCATTTTTGTTTTACATTTTTTTTTTTTTTGTTTGCTCAATACTTTTTTTCTTTTGCAAAACTTTATTTTATTTTGCAATACTTTATATTTTTGCAAATATATGTGGCATGGAATTGATCCTACAGTTTTCCTACTGTGGCTAAAAGTATCTTGCTAAGGCCACTTTTAGCCACCAGAGGAAGACAAAACTCTGTATAAAGGTCACCTCTGAAAGCTCCCTGAATCTAATCCTTAGTAGCAGGGGGTTTCTCTTGCAGTGAGATCACATACAGAATTTATTTTTTCTTAAATATAAAAAGGAGGTGAATGAGTTGTGAATAGAACTGACTATATTTATATTCTTGCTTACCATCCAAACTCCTCACTTTCTCATTAGTGTAATAGTGCTGGTAAGAACATAACTGTAACATTCAGGCAACTCAGATTATTATCCGAATAACTTAATGTCTAAAATCCATTAATCCTTAAATACATACAATAGGCCTAGTGACCCGGGACCTCTTTCCACCCCTTGTACCTCATCCGTTTCTTTTTTAGTTGTGCCCACACCTCTTCAGTTTTCCTCATTTTTTTCACTTATAAATAGTGTAAGCAAATTTTTCAGAATGGCTTAAGTACCAAAAATGAATAGGTGTCATCAATTATTTTATTTCTATATAAGTTTACTATCACATGATTTTCTGTGCAACATTGGTGAATTATCAGTGTCCCATTTGAATGTAAACATACATATTATACATGCTATTTACATTCAACATTATTATTTGAAGAAGAAACAATGTGGAAGTAAACTACAGCAAGTAAAACACATGAACAGTATGATATGACTATTGTCATTTGGGTGACCTACTGAAATGATGTAAATTGTGCATCTATTTAGACTCAAGAAAATACACATGTGTGTAGCTTATGTGTAGTGTATGTGTTATGTGTAGCTCAATATGTGTTTGATAGCCAGTTGCGTATTATGATATTTCAGTGTGAAAGTAATGAATCCTGTTCTAGATTTGTCCTAATTTTTGACAACAAAAAAAACCCATCAAAATATATTTTATTCAATTATTTTCTAATCGTCCTGAAATTTTTTGGAAAATCTGACTATCTGGGCATTTTGTAGATTTATTTATTATGGATTTACCAGGTGCCGGATCTATAAAGACCCAAATATGTAAGAATGTTTAGTGAAATTCACATGCATTTAAGGGTTAACATGATACATAATTCGGATTAACTTTAAGATAAACAATTCAATTTAAAAATCAGGGATTATGTATTAGTAAACATTAAGATCTATTTATTTCTTTATCTCTCTTTATATTTAGAAGCATAAACAATTGTTCAAGGGACATATTTAAGGGTCTGAAAAGAGCAAAGCGTCTGTAAACAACCGAATTAATCAAAGTCATAGGAAAATGCTGGGTGCAGGGGACTAAGATAATTGGATAATTAAATAAATTACAAGATTTCTAATCTAAAACGCACAAATGCATTATGACTGAACTGAATGATACAAGACAGCAAAACAAACAAATGCACACACAGTATTGTGCCCTGACAGCTGCCAGCCTGGTTATACAAGGCCATTTTTCATATGCCCACTGACAAATATACAGACACAATGCGAGTGCGAGGGTGGATCCTTGTCTATTTGCTGTCATTCCACGATATAAACACTTACACAAGGATTTTTACTCGACTGGAAAGGGTCATATTTGATGGGGACAACGTCCCCACCCCCACACGAGAGCTTCATTAGGCGCGTGCGCGCCTCTGTGATCGTTGAGTCACAACATTCTACATTAAAACACGTTCCATAAAGAGAAAAACGTCATTTTACTAAAGGTAGAAACACGTTGGAACATTAAAACAACAGTATTAACCCGAAATGTTATATCGTAAGCTACAGCAGTCCCACTGATGCCGTTTTAAGAGTAGCCAACAGGGCACGGAACATTAATATAATATTGAGTCCGTGCAACATTTCAGTCTCAATTTAAACCAGTTGAACGAGTGTGTCTAGAAAAGAGCACAAAATAGGATATACACCTCGGCCATCTTTTCATTCAGAGAAACACCTGCGCCCTTTCTGCGACCACTTGACTACAAACCTAACCAAACGTCAATTAATAGTATAGTTTATGTCAAAATGCGCAGAAGGATGCAGAATTAACTTTTGATAGAATAAGATCAATTAAAATGTAACACATTTCGTTGCCTTCGAGGCGCCCGCGAGCATCTTACCGCGCGCTTGCCAACCCCCACGATACGCGTGGAATAACGCCTTGATTTTCCAGCATGTTTGAGCTCGTTGCCTTACAAATGTGGTATACTTTTCTTCTTAATTAAAATGTCATTTGCGACAATTTATCACAGGCCATGTAAGCAGTATAGTGGGCCTTGGGCTATTTGAGACATATTATCGTGTGTTTTGTTTTTAAATGACACCGAATTTCGCAACATGACAACGACGTGGGTGGAGACATAACCAATATATAATGCAATAAATATAGCCAATTCTATAATAGACCGCTTATTTCTAAAAGAGTGCAAGTAATTCCAGCCAATCCAGTCCAATCCGGTGTTTAGGCGTCGATTCTAGTAATTCTAGTAATTGTCGCTCCATTACAAACACCAGAATAAAGACGGAATTTCTGTATGTTATAATTAAATTAATAATGACAGCGGAAAAGGTAGTGATCCAATAGCGGTAACTGAATGAAAAAACATTGGCCATTAGTAGCCTATTTATAGACTGTGTTATTAGCTAAGACCAAGTGCTCTCGTCAGAATCCAGTGGTCTCGTGAAATAACGCAATAGATGTAGAATTATGTGTATACACAAACATATTTGAGTTTACAACGACGTGGACTATTAACATTTTCATCAGTTTTGTATACAATCATTTATTGGCAAAGTAGAACGTGCTCTTTAATAATCAAGCAAAGAAACGGGTTCTAGAACGCCATACAAATCCAAACTAACAATTCTAGACGCTGAAATTTAAGACAAATAAATCGTACTCACATTTTGTACCGGGCTTTGTATGCGTCTACAAGATTTGGATGGGCGCGCTGCTTCAGGCGTTTCTCTCCTCTCCGGGATAAATAATACACTCTCCAGGTTATTCCAGTGATGTGGTAATCCCTGCGTTTTTGAAGTATTTTATATATAATTATTTTCCACCAGTATGTGATGTGCGCCTTAATTGTGTGTCGCGTCTGGTTATTATGCCTTTTATAATAAGGGCGCACCACCGCTATTCGCTTCTGTCACTGTGTACACTTAAAAGTAGATGCTCGGATTAGGGGAACAAAGATGGCTCGCTGACGTCACTCGTCATCCGGGAAGCTGTAGGTTGGAAGCAGTGACCATGAGAGACAGGAGATGGAGGATGCTTTGCTTGTTGTCAAAGTATGAATAACCGGGATCAGACACATTTGGGCTACCCGTTGGCCAGCAACTGTAAATGTAAGAAGACATGGAAACACTGGTTCTTGGATTGCTTTTGTAGCTACCACATTCCTCGTGGTCCATTTATTTATAAGGACGGATTGCTAAAACATGAACAAAATGGCGGTCTAGGAAAGGTTGAATGAGCAACTAGCTGCGTACGCTCAGTGGAGTGCACCCGTTGTTTTTACCCTGTAGATGAAAAGATAAACAATACAGAAAGATCAATTGAACAGCATTAAAGTATTATAATAAATTTCATAATAAGTACTGTCGAATTTGTAAATGTTGCGTTCAGAGTGATTTTTGTCTTAACGCGGCTTGTGTGCATAGCAAAAAATAAAATAGTTATGTTAAAATATCAAAAACAAACTTGGCAGCGGTGGGATTTGAACCCACGCCCCCGAAGAGACTGGAGCCTTAATCCAGCGCCTTAGACCGCTCGGCCACGCTACCGTTAAGGATGATGCTTGTGTTGTTGTTCGGTAATTAATTTGCCGAAAAAAATAAATTTAAAAAATGCCGAAAAAAAATAAATTTAAGATAATCTATGTTCCTGATAATACTCAAATGTTTTATGTACAGCAATCACGCTCCGCTATGAACACATTATGTTCGAAATTACAACAATCACGCTACGGTACGCAAAGAAGTAATGAGACCACTTGTTGTCACAGAAGGCGCTCTGCTTCCGTTTGTGAGCAGAAATCACTTCCCTTAGCCCCTCCCCATTATATCAACCGTTCCTTTTTTACCTAAATAAACTTATATTTATGATTTTTATAAAAACAATATTTTATGTAATGATTAATCCATATGTAATAATTTAATTATTTTAGGCTTGAATAAAGCTATACTCAAATGAATGTTGAAAAGACTGTCGGTTTCGAAACCCACCAATGGAATCGCAGTAATCGCCAGCATGTTAATGCTGGAGCTCAAAGAAACGGAATTCAACGTCTATATTTTACTTCCAGAGCAATTCTGTAATCTTTGCTTTTAAATGTGTTGAAAAATACATATCTTGTTCGTATTGTTCTTTAAGAGAGTTTGAATCACCATGATTGAGAATGGATGCGTTGTTTATAAATGTTTTCGAAATCTCCCATTATGGTATCAGTGAGGTATATCCTTACCTGTTACCTTAGAGATAAGGTTTCAGAACATGATGATTGGATTCTATGAATATGTGATTATGTTCCGTATTTTTTATGGGAATGCAACCCCATAATGAATCCTGTCTGACTCCGATTTTAGACTTGGTAAATAAAAGTCGTTGTTAACATTTTAAAAGATAACTAAATTCTAAACCAGCTTTTGTTAGTTAATGATCTGTAAGCATGGAGCTTAAGTTAGTACTGGTCATTGGTTCAAGTAATGTTTTTGACATTTGTGTATAAAGTGTTTTAATTCTACAATATATGGCGTAAAAACGTCTGAGTGCTGCCCTCTTCAGGTTGAACGGTGGCTACTGCAGTTGAATTTTCCTATTGGCTGTTGCGGTACTTCGTGACGTAAGCGGTGACAGCTGATGTAAGCAGGTTCCAGCTCACCACGCCAGATTCATGTACATACCCCCCGTGGGGTCGTGGGGTCGTGGGGTTAATGAATTTCAAAAATCTGGGCAAAATTATTTATTGAGGAATTCTGAATGAAATGACTGTCTGTCATGTAAACACGGAAATACAAATAAAAAAAAACATTGAACTCAAGTGTCATCATGAAACAAATAAAACAAACACTGCGCTTTAACATCAGCAACATCCAATCAAATCACTCCTTGTGACTTTTTTGAGCATGAAATTCGCGCCTTGCCGCCTACGTAGTCTACGTAGCCTACTGCAGCTCTCTACGTTCTTTTACTGTCTATGGTTGCAATGAGCAGCCGACAGGAGCTGGCTGCAGGACGGCAATGAGCAATTTTTAATATTCTATCACACTATAACTACTCGAGAGTCTGCTCTTGAGACTTTGTTCTAATTTTCGGGACAATTAGGGCAGGATTCGGGACAACTGCTTGGATTTCGGGACTGTCCCGAATTTTTCGGGACGTCTGGTCACCCTAGTCGTCTTGCGACCGTGTGAGGAATAATAATAACATAGAGTCTGACAGCAGCTGTCAATTAATCCGTCACTACGAGTCTCAGGTGCCCCCCCCCCCAGCCCCGCACTCGGTTCGTTCCCTCCCCCCCCCCAGCCCCGCACTCGGTTCGTTCCCTCTATCCCCGCCGGAGTCTACCCACTTTTCCTGCATTTTCATTTCCCTTTAAATATATGAACATTTTCTGAAACTGAGCTCTTGGGACGAGGTGGCCGAGTGGTTAAGGCGATGGACTGCTAATCCATTGTGCTCTGCACGCGTGGGTTCGAATCCCATCCTCGTCGCATTCCTTTTAAGATTGATAATCACTCAAATTGTCCACATTTAAAATGATAATGGGTGAATGTGGCTATTGAACAAAATCTTATCACTTTGTTCTTGTAGGCGCCGTGGCTTAGTTGGTTAAAGCGCCTGTCTAGTAAACAGGAGATCCTGGGTTCAAATTCCAGCGGTGCCTTTTAAAAACAAGTGGCGTTTGTTTCTTGATGACGTAGTAGTATGAACAATGCGTTTGTTGAAAACATTAGCGGTCACAGGCAGAGTACAAATTCTGAAGTACAGAAAAAAAAACATCAACGATGTATAAAAATGACAGTTTTGCAAAAAAAGAAAAAAAAGTTGGCAGCGGTGGGATTCGAACCCACGCCTCCAGAGAGACTGGAGCCTAAATCCAGCGCCTTAGACCGCTCGGCCACGCTACCCCATATCTGCTGGCCGAGATGACACCATTCAGAACTGCAGCATACGATTTGTACGTTATTCACGAATATATGGAAATACATAAACTAAGGTAAGGATATAGCTGCAGGCAGTGCTCTGAAAAGTGGTGGGAGCTCCAAACCACCATTAAAGATATAGAGAGCAAGCACCTTATCTAACACTTTCACAAACCTTAACTGTGACTGGAAGTGATGCCCCTTTTAGAGTTTGCGCAACCCCTTTTGGAGCAACCCAGCCCTCTTTTGGTGATTCCGCCACCATTGTGACGTCTCCGGCCTGCAGTTGTACCTACTTAGAACTAAGGAAGCGTAAGCAATTGATTAACTAGAAATAATCATGTATTGAACGTTTACGGAAGCCTTGAACAGCATGGTGGGGGACACCACAATTGTGTCAGTTCCTTCCTGAGTCTTATAAGTCTTATATTGTTTTCTCTCTTAATAATAAGTAATAATAATAAATTAATTCATTGATATTTACAATGTAGTGACTTGTGAAAGTGACAATGACTTTTATCTCAAGATAATAAAATTTATCTCAAGATTGCTCACCCTATAGGTGATTGCTCACCCCTCACCAATTTGTTTGATTTAAAATACAATTCCACCTCATTTGGGGGCTTAAAATAATAGAAATCTCATGTAAATAGAGAGATAGCATGCTTGTAATGTATAGCTACACTTCCGCAGAGAGCATAAAATACAAGTGTGCGCCTCATATAGTATATATTGAGTAGCATTATTCCTTAGATTCAGTGACCTAAATAAGCTTATGCAAGTTAGAACACATTTCTCTACTTTTAATTTGATTGATATTATGGCATTAAATCACAACATTAAAGTAACTACAATGTTTATGACATGTTGTAAATCTAATCCCGCAGGCATGCTTTTGGGACAGGGTCGGGAAGTCATTGCTTCAGCCCTGCATTTTGACATCTTCACTCTCTGGTTTAAAAAATGTACTGTTCGGTTGATGATAACATAAGCACCCCCGTCTTTACAGAACACGGCACACAACTAAACCTTTACTGCAACAAAAACAGCTGGAACTCTGACTAAAGTTGTTCTACAAAAACACATCTTGACCCAAATTTTATGCACTTGCATGGATAGTTTAATGACCTAAAATGCAAAGAATGCAACCAATCAGAATTCAAAAGGATTCATGTAATTTTTCATTTTGAAAGAGATTTTTATTAGTGGTGCTTGCAAAGCATCACTATTGTAATCTCACATACTTATTAGTGGTGCTTGCAAAGCATCACTATTGTAATCTCACATACTTATTAGTGGTGCTTGCAAAGCATCACTATTGTAATCTCACATACTTATTAGTGGTGCTTGCAAAGCATCACTATTGTAATCTCACATACTTATTAGTGGTGCTTGCAAAGCATCACTATTGTAATCTCACATACTTATTAGTGGTGCTTGCAAAGCATCACTATTGTAATCTCACATACTTATTAGTGGTGCTTGCAAAGCATCACTATTGTAATCTCACATACTTATTATTAGTGGTGCTTGCAAAGCATCACTATTGTAATCTCACATACTTATTATTAGTGGTGCTTGCAAAGCATCACTATTGTAATCTCACATACTTATTATACTTTTTATTTTTAGTGGTGCTTGCAAAGCATCACTATTGTAATCTCACATACTTATTATACTTTTTATTAGTGGTGCTTGCAAAGCATCACTATTGTAATCTCACATACTTATTATTATACTTTTTATTTTTATTTTTATTTTTATTTTTATATCTCTTAACAAAACTTCGGCACCTAACTCGTCCCGCACCGTTTGGCGTAGACCCACGAATGAGGTGTCAAATCGAACGGCCTATTGAGGACACATGTGCTATGACTTTTATAAGCGATCGGGGTACGGTATTTGCCCCAGGGGCAAAAAAGCGGCCGAAAAATCCCATAGACTTAACATTGAGACAAACTTTGACGCGTCACAGCTCCAAGCGAGGATTTCGTAGAAACGTGTGATTTGCCACATTTGAAGAGGCTGGCAGGCTCTGTAAGAGCATACCTCAATATGGGGTAAAAGTTGCACCCCTGGGGGCAGGAGCTGCCCAAAAATGCCCCAATTGACTTATAATGGTGTAGGACGGCCCATGAAATGAAAAGGCATAGGGATTTGTATTGAACATAGCTCTGGATCACAGTGTCATAGAGACGAGGGGGTGGGCTCATTTTACTCAGACAACCAATCAGTCTCTCTGGATCATTGTGAAGCTATCAAGCCACGCCCTAGCAACCATTAAGAGCACCTTAGCAACAAGTCCCATAGACTTCTATTGAAAAAGATCAAAGGGATATCTCCGGATAGAAGTGTCATAGAAACACAAGGGTGGTCTCGTTTGACTCGGGACAGCAAACAGCCAATCATGCATCACTTCAACACTTCCTTGCCCCTCCCTAGCAACCATTGTCGAGCACCTTAACAACCAAAATCCATAGAGGGATATCTTCCATTCTGAATGTCACAGAGGCATGGGAGTTGGTTTATATCATTCATACTGACAAGCAGCCTTTGGAGATTCATGATTGGCAGCTGCCAAGCCACTCCCTAGCAACTACACAGAGTACCCTAGCAACCGTTTAGCAGTAACTATATCTCTGCACCAGAAAATCAGAGAGACTTCTGGGTTGATTTATTTCAATCAGGATGGCAAGGAGACTTGATAAGTATCACTATGTTAACTGCCTAGCAACCAGATGGGGTTACCCTAGCAACCGAGTAACAAATCACATATCTCTGCATCAGAAAAACGTAGAGACTTCCGGGTTCACTTATTTCAATCAGGATGGCAAGGACACTTCATTAGTATCACTATGGTAACTGCCTAGCAACCAGATGGGCTTACCCTAGCAACCGAGTAACAAATCACATATCTCTGCATCACAAAAACATAGAGACTTCCGGGTTGACTTATTTCAATCAGGATGGCAAGGACACTTGATAAGTATCACTATGTTAACTTCCTAGCAACCAGATGGGGTTACCCTAGCAACCGAGTAACAAATCACATATCTCTGCATCAGAAAAACGTAGAGACTTCCGGGTTGACTTATTTCAATCAGGATGGCAAGGACACTTCATTAGTATCACTATGGTAACTGCCTAGCAACCACATGAGCTTACCCTAGCAACCGAGTAACAAATCACATATCTCTGCATCAGAAAAACGTACAGACTTCCGGGTTGACTTATTTCAATCAGGATGGCAAGGACACTTGATTACTATCACTATGGTAACTGCCTAGCAACCAGATGGGGTTACCCTAGCAACCGAGTAACAAATCACATATCTCTGCACCACAAAATAGTACTGACTTCCGGGTTGATTTATTTCACTCAGGATCGCAAGGACACTTGATTACTATCACTATGGTAACTGCCTAGCAACCAGATGGGGTTACCCTAGCAACCGAGAAACAAATCACATATCTCGGCACCAGAAAAGAGTACAGACTTCCGGGTTGATTTATTTCACTCAGGATCGCAAGGACACTTGATTACTATCACTATGGTAACTGCCTAGCAACCAGATGGGGTTACCCTAGCAACCGAGAAACAAATCACATATCTCGGCACCAGAAAAGAGTACAGACTTCCGGGTTGATTTATTTCAACCAGGATGGCAAGGACACTTCATTAGTATCAATATGGTAACTGCCTAGCAACCAGATGGGGTTACCCTAGCAACCGAGTAACAAATCACATATCTCTGCACCAGAAAACACTACAGACTTCCGGGTTGACTTATTTCACTCAGGATGGAAAGGACCCATGTATTGTATTACCTTGGTAACTGCATAGCAACCACATGGGCTTACCCTAGCAACCGAGTAAAAAATCACATATTTCTGCACCAGAAAATCGTACAGACTTCTGGGCTGATTTATTTATGACCGTAATTTTTTTCTTTTCAAGTTACAACATGCTGTTTGATCGAGTTTTGCCACGGCAAGCACCACTCACATTTTCTTCAGGAAATGTACCTATCTAGTTATTTTTATTTTTCTTATTTTTATATCTCTTAACAAAACTTCGGCACCTAACTCGTCCCAGCACCGCTTGGCGTACACCCACGAATGAGGTGTCAAATCGAACGGCCTATTGAGGACACGTGTGCTATGACTTTTATAAGCGTATCGGGTACGGTACTTGCCCCAGGGGCAAAAAAGCAGCCGAAAAATCCCATAGACTTAACATTGAGACAAACTTTGACGCGTCACAGCTCCAAGCTGAGGATTTCGTAGAAACGTGTGATTTGCCACATTTGAAGAGGCTGGCAGGCTCTGTAAGAGCATACCTCAATATGGGGTAAAAGCTGCACCCCTGGGGGGCAGGAGCTGCCCAAAAATGCCCCAATTGACTTATAATGGTGTAGGACGGCCCCTGAAATGAAAAGGCATAGGGATTTGTATTGAACATAGCTCTGGATCACAGTGTCATAGAGACGAGGGGTGGGCTCATTTTACTCAGACGACCAATCAGTCTCTCAGGATCATTGTGAAGCTATCAAGCCACGCCCTAGCAACCATTAAGAGCACCTTAGCAACAAGTCCCATAGACTTCTATTGAAACAGATCAAAGGGATATCTCCGGATAGAAGTGTCATAGAAACACAAGGGTGGTCTCTGCTTTACTCGGACAGCAAACAGCCAATCATGCATCAAATCAACACTTCCTAGCCCCTCCCTAGCAACCATTGTCGAGCACCTTAACAACCAAAATCCATAGAGGGATATCTTCCATTCTGAATGTCACAGAGGCATGGGAGTTGGTTTATATCATTCATACTGACAAGCAGCCTTTGGAGATTCATGATTGGCAGCTGCCAAGCCACTCCCTAGCAACTAAACAGAGTACCCTAGCAACCGCTTAGCAGTAACTATATCTCTGCACCAGAAAATCAGAGAGACTTCTGGGTTGATTTATTTCAATCAGGATGGCAAGGACACTTGATTAGTATCACTATGGTAACTGCCTAGCAACCAGATGGGGTTACCCTAGCAACCGAGTAACAAATCACATATCTCTGCATCAGAAAACGTAGAGACTTCCGGGTTGACTTATTTCAATCAGGATGGAAAGGAGACTTCATTAGTATCACTATGGTAACTGCCTAGCAACCAGATGGGCTTACCCTAGCAACCGAGTAACAAATCACATATCTCTGCATCACAAAAACATATAGACTTCCGGTTTGACTTATTTCAATCAGGATGGCAAGGACACTTGATTAGTATCACTATGGTAACTGCCTAGCAACCACATGGGGTTACCCTAGCAACCTACTAACAAATCACATATTTCTGCACCAGAACATTATACAGACTTCTGGGTTGATTTATTTATGACCACAATTTCTGTTCTTTTCAAGCAGGCTATTTGACGAGTTTTGCCACGGCAAGCACCACTCACATTTTCTTCAGGAAATGTACCTATCTAGTTTTATTTCTAGTTGCATTTAGGATTATGTTGCACGTGCAGCTGCAGGAGAAAAGACGGGTGAGAATACTTGAAGGCGGAGCAGACTAGTGAGTGGTTTGTGAAACAGGTGTAATCAAGCAAAGATGGTATCTGAGATATGCAGGTAGCTGATGATAATTATCAAACAAGAGCAGGACTCAGCATCAAGGTGTTTTTGCACTGGTTCCAGCTTCTTCGCTCTTCCATACTAATGATAAATAATGAAAAATTATCCTGTCACAACTGCACCCTATATTCACTCATCCTTTCATGTATTCAGGTGTCCACTTAGTATATTGTTCTGTTCATCTGTCCACTCTTACTTGCATTAACTCTTTCATCCAATGATAATGTGGTCGACTTGTTCTGTAACTCTTCAAGGCAAAGCAAGGCAAGGTTTCATATTTCAGTTCTGAAAATTTTATCTAAAGGCAAGTGATTGTCATTTCTACATACTATTGCTCTCTAACATTAGTGTTTTCTAAACCATATACACATTTACTTGAATCTCATGTGGGTTGCCAGAATGTTGACATGCAAATTAGCCAACTCAGCATTTGTTTTAAAAGAGGGCTTTAAGCTGTCTCCATCTTCCAAAGGCATCTCCAATATTTATCCTTGTTTTACTACGCCTCTGGTCATGGTGGTTTTTAGACAGATGCCGAGGCTTTTTAGGTCTGGTGGAATGTGTTATCTCTGATCCAGTTCGTTAGCTGGCTTCCATGGCTGCAGCACTCAGTGTTGTTTGCCTTCAAAAATTTTCAAATCTGCAGTGCTGCTAGTGTTCACAATGTCTCGTAACCGGACGTTCCCTTATGACTCAGTACACTTGACATCGCGTTTATTAATGCATATGGTTGAACAGAACCCATCACGCCACACTACACGACATAGCCTCCCAGAAAGGAAGCATGATGGGTAAAAGTGTTTTGTGTCTCCAATCGAGCTTTTTTTGGAGCAGACCCAGAGGGAATCGCGGATCCGCATAAAAGGGTTGTGTCTGTCAGGAGCGCTTTTGCTGCACGTACTAATACGCAGGTACCGGTGAGGCAGCAGGTATGGGGCATTTAGTTGAGTGCTGGCTCGAAACAGAGCGAGGGCGAACCGGCTGTGATATATTCCGTTTGGGCATAAAGTGTCTTATTGCCTGTGACTGCTGCTGCGTTGTGATGTAACGCTCAGCAAACTTATTTACAGAGCCGCCAAAGAGGCCGGCAGGAGACACTGGAGCATCCAACAGAGTGTCTTTTTCCTTATCACTAATTTCTGTAAGGGTCAGCCATACATGTCAATCCAGAAATGCCAGATTGCCCATGGTCTTGCCAATGGCCTGCGCAGTGACTTTCGTGGCATGCAGCGCTAATTCTTTAGCGTTGCAAGCTCTTTGAAAGTCTCTGGATCGAAGCCGTGCTCGTCCATTTGCTTGAGGAGCTTGGCTTGAAATACCTGGAGCACCATCCAGCTTGTCCTGCCACTGAGTAAGCTTTTTCCGCCAGTGCAGACATTTGTCGACACAGTTTAGAAGAATGTATGGGGCGTGAATTCCACATACTGTTACTCGCTGGGCAGAGGTGTACAGCTACCGCATCCTCCACAGTAGTTGGGTATAACCGTTTTCTTCCCCGTGAACCGCATTAGAGAGGATGGCATCACTGTGCGAGCACCGAGAAGGACGCTCGCCAGGACTTAGACAGTACGTTATGTACTTCAGTGAAGAATGGGGCAGATTTGTGGGATGCTGCCGTTTGATGGCATCTGGACTGCAAGAACCATTCATCAAGATTGTTCAGGTTCCTCTGGGGGAGACCATTGAACATGAAGCTCTTCGACTTCCCTTGTAAGGACATGAAGCTTCTCCCTATCAGTGGTGTATGCACGTTCCTCATCCTCGCTGAGGGGAGACAGTAAATGCAGTTCTCATGCTTATCTGACGGCGGGATGTGCCCCTCTCACAAGGAAAACTTACGGAATGACAAGTTTCTCTTTTAGATATATAAATATCACACAATATACATACAATTGCTTTGAAAGGATACACAAACCCTGCCGAAGCGCTGTGGGGAATCAGGATGCTGAGGCCCATTCACCAGCGAAGCGTCAAGCGGCGAGGCGGTGTGATGTTCTTCTGAGCAATGCAGGGGAATTGAAAGTCTTCCTGTGAACATTCCGCCTGCTGATTCATTGATATTCTGAGGAAATGGTGTTTGTGCTCTTGTTTTTAAAGGGGACAGTTTTGCGCCAGAACAGATGAGGCTCAAACACCATAGCCAATATTAGAATATTGCCATTTTTGTAGAGAGCTTTCAACTAGGTCTTGTAAGAAGGCACTCCACATGTGTTAATAAACTAAATGTCAAGTGTATTTATCTGGAAATTTTTACCTGGGGATAGAAGAACTTTACAGTAAATGGGGTCTAGCGACGCCCCTGCTTTCATGGGCACCTGGAGCATCAGGGTTATTTATTTAAGCGACAATCCGTCTACAAAATGGCAGAGAGCAGTTCATATTCCAGCTCACTAGTTGGCAGTAAATGCTACAGTGAATCTCTCAATGCTCATGAAGAAGTGAAACCGGATGTTTACCCTCATGAAAGCCGCAGTAACAAAATTAAGATAAATCTTAACGGGTTTATTCTCCAATATTAGAGTTTTAATTACAGCGGGAAACGATGCAAGTTGATTTATAATATAAAATTTCCCCCCCCCGTGTGTGCTGAGGAAAATGATAAGTCAAATTTTCATCTTATCATCAAAGGGAGATCATCTCATATATAAAGACTGTATCCTTTCCACTGACTTACATTTGTGAGATATGACGTGTTACTATTAGATTATGTTTTCTACTTTTAGTGTGTACTCTATGTTTATTTATTTGGCTTAATCGTGCATATCAGTCCGGGGAGACACCAGTAAAGACTCCGTCAATGTCTTCTATGAAATGGTCACAGCTCTGAGTGGTGATCAGCCTCCGGTTGTCATGGTAGATGAATAGATGTGTTTGAGAATTGTTCTGTAAGATACACCGTTTTTGTCATCCAACAGAGGTAAAGGCAATGGATTTGAAATGGAAGTACTTTTCTGTTTTTCCAGACACACAAAGACCTTAATTTCATCCATGTAAGGCAAGGTGGACTTTACTGGGTTGTGTCCACCAAGACAAACCCATCTCCCTTCACCATAATTGAGTTCCTTAACAGGTTAACAAACCTTCCCATTATCAATAAAGTAATAATGTTATTTATTATTACAGCTTATATGTAGATAATAGCATAGTGGTGTTAAAGATAAACACTGTGTCTAATGTGTCAACTGCTTTATGTATCATAGATTAGCAGCTCTCACAAAGGACTACTGTGGCAGTTTGTCAGAGAAATCTGTGCGAATGAATTTTGCCCTTATATACGAGCTACTAGATGAGATGGTGGTAGGCTTCTTTCAGTTTTATTCTCTTACACATTACACATCACAATATGATGCATAAAGCTGCATCCACTATCTGTATTCTTTCCTTAGTTTGTCTATAACTCTGTTCTTCAGGACTATGGCTACATACAGACGACCTCAACTGACATACTGAAAAATTTCATTCAAACAGAGGCTGTAACATCCAAACCCTTCAGTCTGTTTGACCTCAGTAATGTTGGTCTTGTAAGTTATTGTTACTGTTCTCGTGGCCTTTTTGCCATCTGCCTATTATTTTTTTTCTTTAACCTGCCATTTTATTGCTATAGCCACTTCTGTAATTTGTATTGTATTAAGTGTTTTGCAAATAACTTGAAACAATTTGGCCTTATTAATAATATAAATCTTACTGAATCTAACTGATTACACTTTTTATAGGGATAGTTTACCCAAAAGAGAAAATTCTCTAATCTTTTACTCACTCTCATTCAATCCCAGATGTGTATGACTTTCTTTCTTCTGCTGAACTCAAACCGAAGATTTTTAGAAGAATATTTCAGTTCTGTAGGTCCTTACAATGAAAGAAAATGGTGGTCAGAACTTTGTAGCTCCAAAAAGCATGTAAATGCAGCATAAAAGTAATCCATACAATTCCAGTAGTTAAATTCATGTCTTCAAGAGCGTTATGACAGGTGTGGGTGAGAAACAGATCAATAATTACGTGTTCTTTTACCATAAATTCTCCTCTCTGCCCAGTTGGTGGCGATATGCACAAATAATGTGAATCACCAAAAACAAAAGAAGAAGAATGTGAAAGTGGAGATTTATAGTTAAAATAACTTAAATATTGATCTGTTTCTCACCCACATGTATCATATCACTTCTAAAGATATAGATTTAACCAGTGGAGTCTTATGGATTACTTTTATGCTGCCTTTATTTGCATTTTGGAGCTTCAAAATGACCTATCTACTTGCATTTTATGGACCTACAGAGCTGAAATATTCTTCTAAAAATTTTCGTGTTCAGCAGAAGAAAGAAAGTCATACACATCCTAGATGGCATGAGGGTGAGTAAATGATAAGACAATTTTCATTTTTGGGAGAACTATTCCTTTAAGGGTTTGTAACATGTGCTTAGTTTGGAGCAGAGACACAACAGAGTAAAGTGGCTCCTAGTGCTGCAGCGAGTCGTCCTATAATGTCCAGTCGAGGAGAGCAAGTGAGTGTTTTTAGAGAGTCTTTTCTTTGAAACATTGCTAGTAAAGAAATTAGCAAATCTCTAGTCTAAATGTCTAAATAAGTATCATAACTGTCATCTCTCTGGCTGCAGGGTGGAAAAAATGAGGTCTTTGTGGATGTGATTGAGAGGCTGTCTGTGGTTATTGGCTCCAATGTGAGGGGAAATCTCATTTGTTATTATACATAATCTCTCTTTGAAATAAAACTGCTTATATCTTTTCTCTTTTACACCTTGTGCTCTTTTTAAAGGGAGTTATAATGAAATCAGATATTCAGGGAGAGATCACAATAAAATGCTTTCTCCCAATCTGTTCTGGTGAGTTGGCCAAACTTTATGCAGATGTAGATGGTGAAAAGATCCCTTCTCAATGTGATCATATTTTTCCTGTTTCTATTCGTCCTGTAGAGATGCGGATTGGCTTGAATGAGGAGCTCACTATAGGAAAGTCCCAGCTAAAAGGTGGGTTTTGATATTCATGGCTATACACACACTAATGTTTCTCAGAAAAATGTAAAATAACATTTTATATGAACATTTCACATAGGAATTTTCCTTATTATCACGTTTAATCATGTACCACCTGACACAAGGAAGCCTTCCAGCCTAGTCTATTGAACAACGTCACCATGCATTACTGGCCATAGAAACAAGAGCTGCACACATAGACCTTAATACTTGGTGCACAAAACACGATGACGTTAACAATAAACATATTTTATTTTTTTCATGAACAGTTTATTTTGAGTAGAAAATAAACTTCAAACTTTACAAAACAATAAGTTACCAAACATAACAACAAAATCAACAATAAAAACGGTGTAAATAAACCATGCAAGCTCATTAAATATTCAAGCTCGATGCATGCCAGGAACACCAGCTTCAAAAGTTAAGTATAGTGTACTTATTTTATTTAACAGTGAAATGTACTCAAATAAGCAAGTAAATATGACAGTGTTTAACTTTAGGATTGTATGATTACGCATGGTAAAGACAACAAATAATCATAAATAATATTTACTTATAAGCTAAAGCATTATTTTTTACATGCTTGAGTACAAATGTAGAATTTACTTAATAATTTCAAGTTCACGCTTAAACTAAATTTTTCAATGTAAAAAGTACTTAATTTTTTCTGCTACATTTACTTAACAAAATCATTTCTTTCAGTATACTTTATTCAGAAAGTTTTGGTTAAACTAATAAAAAATTACAGTAAAAACATGTATTGTGATTTAAATATCCTATTTCTATTTCAAATAAATGCTTTATTCTCCATTTAAAAGAGTCCTCCACTTGAAGCAATGTCAATTTTCCAGACCTTATAATTCCTAGAATTCAGTTTTAGTAAGATATTCAAGTTAAGTTTCACCTCATGTAAGATTGATCAAACTGTTCCCAAAACAGCTCAGCTTGTCATACTTTGATTTGTTCATGCTTTTGTTATTGTTTACTGTCCAATTTTAAGCTATTTAGCCTATTCTGCACTTCAGTTTAAGATATGCCTAACATCAAAAAGCCTTTCTCTTCCTCAGGTTATAGTTCAGCTGTGCGTGTAGATGAATGCAGATTCCACCAGGCTGTTAAACTGGATGAGTTTGATAATTTCAGAATATTAAAAGTTTGTCCCAGCCAAGGAGAGGTACTTTCCAACGCACGCACAGAATTTCACTTGCAAAGTTACAAATGTGAATCATTTTTACATTTGAACTTGGTAATAAAATAAAACAATAAATCTTAATTTTTTTCTTTCAGCAAACAGTGATGCAGTATCAGCTTTGTGACGAGTTGCCTTGTGCACCACCGTTTCAGTTATTCCCCTCTGTAGAGAAAGATTATGTGAACAGGTTTGTATCTGATTCCTGCGTGTTTTTTCCTACAGTTTTTCCTTTTATATATAAGATAGGTCTGTTGTAAAATAACATTATACACACCTATGCAAAATACTGCACATAAGTTTAATCACCTATTAATTAAACGGGTTGCTATGTGAACTGCCTACAGTTTAACGAATGGATTTTGTTCTGAGTTTATTCTGATTATTATTAATATTATAGTACTAATAATAAGAATAGTAACTTTTATCGAACTTTGGTGGCCGTATCTTTTCCCAAGAACACCGATTGACTGTGGTAAAATCACTGTAATGGCATCTTTTGGTATTTTACGTTAATAGATTTTTTTTGCAGGGTGTTGATCTTCCTTAAACTTCGATGTGATCTTCCACCTAAAAGGTCAGTGTACATACTGTATTCATTGAGCCAAGTACTGACTGAGAGTGAATTGAGACATCAAAATGCAAATATGAATGCAGTTACATAAAAAGTGATGAATTTGATTTTTGCTGCAGTGCTGCCCTGAATGTTTCCATCACTGTGCCTGTGCCAAAAGGCTCCATAAGGTCAGATTTTATACATCGCCTGCATTACTGATAGTATTATTTAATGTTATAGACAGTCTATATCTCTTTGTCAATTCAATTCAATGGGCTTTGCATGAAAGTTTCAAAAACAATGTTGCCAAAGCATCATATAGAATAAATAAAATAGAATAAATGCAAAATACTTTTTGTCCAATAACTTGGACGGTATATAATTATTAGTAATATATAAATAACAGCAATATATAAATTATTATTATTATTTATTAATAATAATATTTATTATTTACGCTCTTTGTCTCTCTCATTCCATCCTGTATAGTATGTCTCAGGAGCTCAGTAGTCCTGACCAAACCGCTGAGCTGCAGCCTAAGAACAAAGCCCTGCACTGGGAGATCCCACGCTTCCCAGGGGGAGCGCAGCTCTCAGGACTGTTCAAGGTGATGTTGTTACATCGTTATAATACTTGGTCCAAATTATGATCCATTGTGCTGTCGTGTTCTGGTCACTGATCAAATATTAAATTGAACCTACAGGTTGATGTTCCAGGTCTAAGCTCCGCCTCTTTGCTGGAGGTCGGTCCTGTCAGTATGTCATTCGAACTGCCCAAACAAACATGCACTGGCCTTCAGATCCGCTTCCTCAGGCTCTCTCCAACTCAGACAGGACTGTCACAACGTTGGGTTCGATATGTCACTCATTCTGATTCCTACACCATTCGGATCTGACTCTAACAGATGGGTCGAACATGAAGAAACTGCTTTTTGACACTCACCAATCCTAAGAGTGATTGTTTTATAAGTGTTGAAATTAAATACAAACTAATTATCAGGTTTGGTTCTTTTCTTTTTGTGTTTTGAATTTGAGAGAGGCAAAAATGTGTTATGTGTAATATAGGGTATTATTAATTTATGGTTTGTGCTCCTAAGACCATGTAATATGATTCAT
This sequence comes from Xyrauchen texanus, assembly GCF_025860055.1. Classification (NCBI taxonomy): domain Eukaryota; kingdom Metazoa; phylum Chordata; class Actinopteri; order Cypriniformes; family Catostomidae; genus Xyrauchen; species Xyrauchen texanus. Next base: position 18,486,140 of record NC_068319.1, on the reverse strand, counting down.
GTTTTATAAAAGCACTATCTGTACTTCAGATCTTTTGTAGTGTCTAGTAGTGTGCCTGTTTGGATCTACCATGTAACATTAAGAGTACAGGGTTTGACGACACATACATACATTTTTCATTATGTTGCTAGGAGTAACTTTATTTAGCTACAGGTTAGCTATAAAGCTAATGATCAGGACACTACAAATGGGCAATTTTCAACTGTCGACATTTAACAAGACACTACATGATACAAACCTTAAATCACAGTATTCTCTGATGGCATCCTCCAAAAGTTTGCGGCCTTGAAGCATATATGTAAGTGCTTGATTCCATGCTCATGAGAGTGCTTTCACTCTGGTCTCCCGATAGTAAACAAAGCCTGATTGGTTGAAAATAGAACTTGCTACAATTGGTCCGAGTATGTGGCCATTATCTGGTTGGCTTATCTGTACACCTATTTGTGGATTGCACGCAGCTCTCATGCAAGAAATGTTTCAGAATTCACAAATGTGAGCTGCCATCCACAAATGCACAGCAACAAATAAATGTCCATGATTCACAAATGAATGCTGGACAGATTTGTGTGAGTTAAACAATATATTTTTTAATATTTTTTTATTTGCAAATCTCATTTAATTTATTTGTTAATTCATTTTATTTTGGTGAAACTCCTAACATACATATTTGTAAATGTAATTATTTGTATTTGTTTTAATTTGGGTGAATCTCTTAATTTGTCTCTGAATTAGAAAAAATTCTAAATAAACAACACATCATAAGATCATGATGTGCATATTTTATTCACACCATCAGACTACAATGTATACATACACTGCCTGGCCAAAAATATGGATTTATATAAGCAGATACTTAAGAGCCTATGATTGGATCATTATTTCAGTGATTATTATGTTTCAGATGGCAAAAGTTTGAACCCTAACTGATGCAGTGTGTAGCTTCTCATTTCTTAAACAACCACGTTGGAAGATGTGTATCTCATGGTCCTGGAAAAGATGTTACTGTGTTTCAGAATGGGCAAATTATTGGCCTGCATCAACCAAAGAAAACAACTAAGTGCTGAAATCACTGGAATTGGGTAAAGAACTTTTATTGATTGATCACTTTTGGAGATCACTAAAATACTTGAAGTCATCTTGTGAAAAATCGACAGTAGAACTCACCTCTATGTTTAATAGTGAAATTAAAAGCATTTCCACATGCACAATGCAGCGAGAACTTACATGATTGGGACTAAACTGCTGTGTGGCCACAAGAAAGACACTTGTTAGTGAAGCTAATCAGAATAAACAACTTCAATTTGCTAGGGAGCATAAAGATTGGACTGTGGAGCAATGGAAAATGGTCATGTGGTCTGATGAGTCCAGATTTACTATATACCAAAGTGATGGGCGCGTCAGGGTAAGAAGGGAAGCTCATGAAGTGATGCACCTGTTATGCATAATGCCCACTGTACAAGCCTCTGGAGGCAGTGTAATGATCTGGGGTTGCTTCAGTTGATCAGGTCAAGTCTCATCAATGTTTTGCAGCAATAAAATGAAGTCAGCTGACTACCTGAATGTACTGAATGACCAGGTTATCCCATCAATGGATTTTTTTCTTCCCTGACAGCACAGACATATTCCAGGATGACAATGTCAAGATTCATCAGGCTCAAATTGTGAAAGATTGGTTCAGGGAGCATGAAGAATCATTTTCAAACATGAATTGGCAGAATCACGACAGAGCCCTGACCTTAACCCCATTGAAAGTCTTTGGGATGTGCTGGAGAAGACTTTACAGAGTAGTTCGACTCTCCTGTCATCAATACAAGATCTCTGACAAATATGAATGCAACCCTGGATGGAAATAAATGTTGTGATGTTGCAAAAGGTTGTCGAAATAATACTAATAATAATACATTTCTGAATGAGAGAAGTTTACGATGATGGTCACGGTAGACGTGTGTACTTGCCGATCAAAGATCAGACTCTGGCATAAATCACAGATTTTGTCCACGAAAGTCAAATTTGGCAATATTTACTGGAAACTTTAATGGAATTTGGCATAGATCAAAAGGTTTTTTTGAGGTTTCTCTTGTTTTTCCATTTACCGCCTTTGTTTCCTCCCTCTGCTGGTCACAAATATGGGGAAAAGTGAGGTCACTGAAACAGGTCTGCTTTGATGTCATTCCATATTGCTGTTATGGATTAAATAAATGTAAATGTGAGATCTGGTACCTTACTTTCTTATATTAAACTTGTTTCTTGCACCGTGGACAACTGGCAGGATACAAACCTATCAGAAACCTATCCGTTTGCATCAGAAGACATTAAATGACCAACTGGAGTTGTGTGGATTACTTTTATGCTGCCTAAATATGACTTTTGGATCGTCAAATAGCCAGCAGACTGATGGCATCTGTATACTTTCATTGCATGGAAAAAAAGAGCTGAAATATGCTTGTAAAAATCTTCACTTCGGTTCTGCTGAAGAAGGAAAGTCATACACATCTGGGATGGCTTAAAGGTACGTAAATCATGAGGAGATTTTCATTTTTGGGTGAACCAATCCTTTAAAGCTGAATTATGTAATTTCTGCACTACCAGCGCCACCGAACGGAATTGCACAAATATACTTCGTTTTCAAAACGGCTTTCCCGTCTGCTGTTGATCAAACAAAAGAGATAACCTCGCCTCCAACTCACAGGTCTCTCAAAACAAAAAGAGAAAAATGTATAGCGCCAAAGAGACAGTTTACAGTTTTCGAATAAATTTACTTACAAATGACTAAATTATATTTGACCCTGCTTGACCAGAAAATGTTCAAACTTCAGCTTTAATACACTATGAATAATTAATTACATTTGCACGACATAATTACTTAATTTAAATAGCTAAAAATATATATTCAAAATGATTTATGTATTTGTTTAGATAAAAACCTTGGTTTCTTTAAACAGCTACTCATGTCACGTGACACCCATAGCCCCGCCCACCTCCAGCTGCCAGGGAGCGACTGGAGCTGTTGTGTTTACACTGTATGCCATAGCGCTGTAATTTCCTGCACAAATTCCCACAGCCAAATTCTCCCTCATTATGGGGGACAAGGCGGGTACCCGGTTAGTGTTTTTATGGATTTAGATTTACATAAATTCTGTTCGTTATCATTATTATTATTATAAAGCAAACAGCAAGAAAGCTAATATTAGCTGTTCGTGGCTGAATTATCTTAGTATGATGGAGAAACGGCACTTTGCATGCACGTTTATTATAGTGAAATATTTTATTTTTAAGGTGTTGTTTGAAATATCTTAAAAGCATTTTCTAAGGCTTGATTAGAAGATAATTAATGTCTTAGCACGCATGTCGGATAGCCTGCCAGCTAACAACAGCTGCTGCCCATGCAGAAACAATGCAAATGTATTTTATGGCTTCTTCTAACCACTTTAGACACAGTGTTAGTATTATTAGTATTATTATCAAGCATTCCCTCTTACTAATTCTGTACTTTACGGAACAAACTCGATCTCTTAGCATGCAATTTGTTGATTTTCACAATTTTCTTGACTTTGCAACTTCTGCACCATCTGCTACATAGTATAAACTATCATCCCATCTAGTTTTACACATGATCAACTAGGTTTTCTTTTTGCATTGTGCTTTTTGGCTCTGATATTTTCTGTGATGATTCAAACACTGACTGATTTGCATCCTTTTAAAGGGTGTTCAAGAAGTCCAGTCCCAACTGCAAGGTAAAAAGTTTTTTTTTCAATAACTTCTTTAAAATAACTATCAGAATCATTTTTGGTGTCCACAAGCATAATTTATAGTTACAGCCTTAAATTTACTGTCTGTTTTCATAGCTTGCAGTATACCTGGGAAAAAGAGATTTTGTGGATCACCTAGATCATGTGGACCCTGTTGGTGAGTTCCTTTATACAATCAGACCAAATGTTTTTAATTGAAAGCCAAAGGAGAACTGAAAGTCTTGTAGTGGAAGGTTCTGACATGGAAGATCTTATACTTCTTCTACAGATGGTGTGATCCTGGTGGACTCTGAATATCTCAAAGATAGAAAAGGTGAGCCAGAAAGCATATTTGACTTTGCTGTCTGTTGCATAGATTGTTTTGATGTTTTCTTTACTTTTGTCATTTTGCCCCAAATTAAATGGTGTTCCCAGAATCCCACATATGTAATTCTGGTTTTAATCCTGTGTTCTTAACTCATTATGCCTTCCAGTATTTGTCACTTTAACCTGTGCATTTCGGTATGGCCGCGAGGACCTTGATGTTCTTGGGCTTTCCTTTCGAAAAGATCTTTACATCTCGACTTTCCAAGCCTATCCTCCCATTCCAGAGGAATCCAAGCCCAGCAGTCGTCTGCAGGAGAGACTTTTGAAGAAACTGGGCCAGCATGCTTATCCTTTCCATTTTACTGTGAGTGAAAACAGTTTCTGCTAGCTTCTAAAACCGATGCATATGCTGCAATATATAGGGGTGCTTCTTCAACTTAGATTTCTAGAAAGTAAGTTTAAGGATCATTAAAACATTTTTCACACTCAATATTTTTTATTTATTTATCTACTAAAAATGTCCAAAAGTGTATTTTTTGTCATTATGTTGGTGTGACAAAGAATGTTATTTTACAAACTCAAGGTTTTTTCAAAATCCCTTAACCAAAACAAAAATTTCTAACACTTAAGCCCGAAGTATACTTTGGTCTTGACGGGAAACCAGTGCTCTACAGTCTGAGCGTGACTGCATGCGAATGTGGAAAATTATTGGCCACACCGATGCGAGTAACATCTGACACCTGAACTTATTAACTCACTGTATATAGTACCATCAGAATAAAAACTCACATTCTCTTTCTCCCTTTCTTTCTCACCTGCACGCAGAGACCGAAAGGGAGTAAACTTGCTTGTTTTTAATCTGTCAAAATGATGGACAGTATCTGAATGATCCTACAATGTTTTTAAATATGGTAAATGACGGATGTCTTAAGAACATTGCACTCACAAACGAGACCCTGAAAAGGTAGTGATACCTGCCGCAACGATTAAAGACCGCCATGCTAAATATAGAAAAAAAAGGACAAAATAGCATAAACAAATGTAAAAATGGGCATCTTCAATGAAGAATGTGAGGTATTTTATGTGTCCGATTATCTGTAATTGGAAATGTATTAATAGTCTGCACTTATATAGCACTTTTTTAACCTTAGTGGTTTTCAAAGCGCTTTACACTGTGAACCCATTCACACACTCACACAGCAGTTACGGCAGAGCTGCCATGTAAGGCACTAGCCTGCCATTGGGAGCAACTTGGGGTTCAGTGTCTTGCCCAAGGACAGTTCGGCATGTGGAATTGTGTGTTGACAAAGGACAACTGGCTCTAACAAGGACAGAAAGAGATGTGGAAGGCAAGATACAACTAAACAAGAGGATAAGTACATCAGAGTCTCTAGTTTGATAAATAGACAACTCACATGTCCTCAGCTGACAGCTTCATTGAATTCTACCTGCTCAACACCAGTTTCATGTACAACAGTAAAGAGAAGAACAGATAACTGGAAATGGCTCTTAAACCCATTGAGCTTTTGTTGGATCAGCTAGACTGTAAGATTTGTGAGGAAAGCCCAGCAAGACATTCACATCTATGGCAAGTGCTACAGGAAGTGTGGGGTGAAATGTCACCTGAGTATTTGGACAAACTGACAGCCAAGGATCTGCCAAGCTGTCATTGCTGCATGTGGAGGATTTTTTTTGATGAGAACTCTTTGAAGTAGGAGTTGAAGCCACCGGAAGTGTTCAAGCGGCCATCTTGGTATGCCCAAACTGTCATAGAGCATCAATGACTGACATGCAAAAAAGCCCCCGTTTCACCTTCTCCAACCTGCAGAAACGACAGTTGCATTTTATCCTCCAGTGAAAATCATGTTTAATGTTTAATTTTCTCATTATGGAAAATATTATTTACGAGGGGAAAGATATATGTGAATCGCGATGTCAGAGCATTCACCTGCCCCGGTGTTCTCAAAACTGTCCACAAGTTGTAATGAAAGTATGAAAAACTGTAATATCTGCTTGTTTAGAGTGATAACACAACCTTACCCCCGAAAGGGACTTTAAAAAGGTAAGACCAGGATTTCTAAATCGCCTAAAATGCCCGAGATGTGCTTGTTTTCATATTGAAGTGCTCGATGTATACTTACATGGATACGTGTCATAAATACGTGTTAGTTTGCTATTTAAATCTAGTGTATCAGTTTAATTTGAACCAGCTTTGCTTTGCATGTCTCCCTCAGGCGCTGCACACGAGGGAGAGAGAGAGAGGGAGAGAGAGAGAGAGAGCACACACTCATATTCAATTGACCGTGAGAAAAAGGCACTTTTTGATAAAAACATATTTCAAGTAACTCTGAACAAACATTTCGATGATCACTATAAATAAGTCTGAAAATGTCTGTTTGTATCTTACCTCAGTTTCAGTGAACTTTTTTTACATTCAGCTGATCTGTTCGCTGATGAAGTTTGTTAGTGGTGGATACTGTTTGATACAGATATACATAACTCGCTCGGCTTTCAAGAAACAGAAAAAATTCATGACTTTAAATAATTACATGCGTAAGACATTTACATTGTAGGGATGCACATGCAGATTACAGATATAAAATCTGTGAATGAATGACTAATGTTTACTTGCTGAAACAAGATGATTTCCTATTAAGTCAATAGGGACATAGGAATGTTTGGGCATAGCAATATGGTGGCGCAGTGCCTTCACTGTTATGACGTCATGAGCAATCCAGTTCTCTTACGACTCCGTACACTTGACATTGCATTTATTAACGCAAATGGGGAGTGCCTTCCACACGACCTAGTTGAAACCTCTCTACAATAATGGCAATATTCTAATATTGGCTATGGTATTTGAGCTCCTGCCATTTTGGCGCAAAGCTGTCTGGTATAAAAGCATGTGCACAACACCATTTCCTTAGAATTTCTTCCTTCAAGATGGCACTCAACTTTAGTCTAGAAGCCCTTTACCATGACCATCGATATACATGAGTCAATGGGGGAAATCTTCGCGGGAAGACATTCCGCTCCCCTGCAGTGCTCCGGCAACCATAAAAGCGCCTCGCCGCTTGATGCTTCGCTGGTGAACTTGCCTCAGCACCCAATTCCCACAGCAATTTGGCAGGGTTTGTGTATCCTTACAAAACAATTGTATGTATATTGTGTGATAGAAATAAATAAATATATATATATATATAAAATAATCACTTTTTAAAGATGTAGAGATGTGTTCCTTGTACGAGAGGCATAGATCAGATCAGCATAAGAGCTGTGTATACTGTCTGGTCCGCACCCACACAGAGACAGCTCTCATGGAGACAGGGCATGAGTCTCAAGATGCTTTGCTCGTGAATCACTCATGTTCTGATACCCGAGGATTCACACGAGAAGACACAGCGGGGTTCCGAGGTCGAGCAGGATGACTTTGAGGTGGTCCTCATGGCGGCACACGCCCCACGAGCCCCCCAATCTCTTCAAAGAACATGTTTCCTATATGCTATGCAAGACAAGCTCTGGCCTTCAGAAAGAGCAGGTGGCTTCGTCTTGTTCAGCAGTTCTAATGCTAGGGATAAAGTCTCTCGCTGCATAAGGCGAGTGGTCAGTGGATGATGCAGCCCAGCAAGGGCTAGGAACGTGCATGCGGCACTGACAGAGATGCTTCGCATCCTTACTAGGGCGGTCAAAGAGCTTCACTTTGAGTGGTCTCCCCCATAAGAACCTGAACAGTCTCGCCTCGATGAATGGTTCCTGCTGTTCGGACGACATCAAATGGCAGCGTCCCGCAAATCTGCCCCATTCTTCCCCGAAGCCCGCCCTTCTTAGCGCACTGCACAGTTACACCTTCCTCTCTTATGTGGATCACGGGGAGGAAAACGGTTATGCCCAACTACTCCCTGTGGATGAGTCAGTAGAGGCACAACTCTGCCCAGTGAGTAACATGCCGTGGAAATTACATCCCATACATCCTTCCAAACCGTGTCGATAAATGTACGCACTGGTTGGAAAAGCTTACTCAGCCCCAGGACAAGGTGGATCAGCACTCCATGCAATGGCTGTGCTCCAGGTATTTCAAGCCAGGCTCCTCAAGTAAATGGACGAGCACAGCTTAGATCCAGAGACATTCAAAGAGCTCCGCACTGCTACAGACTTCACGCTGCATGCCAAGAAAGTCACTGCGCAGCCCATTGGCAAGTCCATGGACAATCTGGTAGTTCTGGATCGACATATATGGCTAACCCTCACAGAAATTAGTGAGAGGAAAAAGCCACTCTGTTGGATGATTCAGTGTCTTCAGCCAACCTCTTTGGCAGCTCTGAGAATAAGTTTGCTGAGCATTACATTGCGACTCAGCAGCAGTCACAGGCTATGAAACACTTTATGCCCAAACAAAGTACATCACAGCCGGTTCACCCTAGCTCTGTAAGCCCAATACCTCCTGCCTCACCAGTATCCGTGTATCAGCATGCGCAGCTAAAGTGCTCCCGACAGGCACAACCCTTTGAAGCGGAATGCAGAGCCCGCTGTTCCCTCTGGGTCTGCTCCAAAAAAGGCATGATTGGAGACACAAAACACTGTTCCTCATCCCCCCACTACTGTTTGTTGGGAAAGGAATTTTGTTGTTCACAATATTGTTCGAAATGTTGTTTCTGTGTCTTGCAAATAAATCCAATAAAAAATGCAATAAGTGCAAAAACGAATACAGCATTAATTGCAAATGCATGAGATGCTCACACATTCTCAATAAAGAGCCCTTTTCCTCTTCAAAGCACACACGTTATGCGCAACCACTTCCCTATAGTGAGCGAGGCATTATATCATATGGTAAGCAAACCAAACTGCCCTCTGTCCCGTTACGCAGACTCATGGTGAGCCCTAAGGTTATATGATCCCAATTACATGCCAGCCACCCCGTTTCAATTCCGTTCTGTCTTCCACTGTTTCGTCTGAAGACGCGCCAGTGTTACAATCTGAAATACACAATCTCCTTGTGAAAAGTGTAATAGAGATTGTGCCAAATTGTCAAGCCCAAAAAGGGCTTTAGAGCCATTATATTCTTGTCCCAAAGTAAGACAGCAGGCATTGACCGATCCTGGATCTGAGATATTTAAATCGTGCACTCACAAAGCGCCCGATCAAAATGATTACTCAGAAACTGATCATATCGCATGTACGCCCACACAATTGGTTTGCATCGATAGATCTGAAGGATGCGTACTATATCCAAATAGTACGACATCACTGGATGTTTTTGAGATTAGCATTCGAGGGAACAGCTTATCAATTTAAAGCCCTGCCCTTCGGACCATCTCTTGCTCCTCGCACATTCACAAAGTGCATAGATGTATTTCTTGCCCCACTGAGACATGCGCATCTTGAACTACCTTGATGATTGCCTGTTACTGCAGCAATCAGAGGCTCTGTTATGCCAGCACAGAGACTTACAGCTTCAGCATCTAAACAGCTTTGGCCTCAATGTGAACTGGGCGAAGAGCACACTCTCCCCAGCCAACAAATCTCCTTTTTGGGAGTCTGCCCGGCCTCGAGCAGGCACACATCTCAGAAGTGATCACGTTCAGGCCATTCTACAGTGTCTGTCTCAGTTCTAACTGGGGAGAGCACTTCCACTGAAGCTATTTCAGAAAGCATTGTTCATGGTCTCTTACACAGGAGAATTCTTCAGTGCTGGCTCAAACGCCATGTGCCACAAAAAGCTTGGCAAACAAGCAAAGACGCTGTATAGCTACTTTAGCACCGTGGATGGCTCCTGCATTTTATCAGCAAATTGTCATGCTGGGACAAATGTGGAAAGTGGTGACTACGGACGCTTCCAACACATGTTGGGGGCGGTGTGCGATGGATGCACATGATGGGAGCTATCAGCTGTATTTCTTGCATTAGAAGCTTTTCAGTCAGAAATAGCGAAATGTCCTGATTTGCTCAGACAACATGACAGTTGTGACATATATAAACCGGCAATGCGGAATTCATTCACTGCCACTGTTTAGACTCCTATGGAGCGACCGTCATCACATCTCCTTGAGAGAGACATATGTCTGAGGCCGCCTGAATTGCGGTGCGGACCTACTGTCATGCCAAGGGGTAATACTGACTGGTGAATGGAGACTTCATACTCCAACTGTATTGAGGATTTGGGAAATATTCGGCAAAGCAGAAATCATTCTGTTTTCCTCAGTGTGGAATACCAACTATCCCCTCTGGTACTCTTAAGTCACAAGCCCCGCTGGGAGTGGAAGCAGTGGCACACAAATTGCCGGTGAATCACAAACATGCGTTTCCTCTGGTATGCCTGATTATATGTCATATGCAGAGGACGAGGAAACGATTCTATTGGTTGTGCCGAAAAGGCCCAACCAGTCATGGTTTCTGGAAATGATAAAGATGCTGTACAGCTCGCCATGGGAAATACAGCTGAGGAGGGATGTCCTCTCTTAGGCACAAGGTACAATCTTGCATCCCAGCTGTGGAACCTGCATGTATGGCCCCTGAACTGAGGGTCCTAAATGCACCAGAACTGACACATTCATTCATGAACATCATTTTACAGGCCAGAGCATCGTCCACGAGACACCTCTACGTGGTAGTGGAAGGTGTTCACTGATTGGTGTCTCTCACATGACAAAGACCCAGTAAACTGCCCCATACATGAAATTCTCATATTTCTTCAAGAGCGATTAGACTCAGGACTCAGGACTTCAAAGTGTATGTGACAACTATATCTGCGTATCTAAGTCCTGAATTGGGACATATATTTAGTTCTAAAAGCTCTCGCAGGGCCCCCATGGAGCCTTTGGAGATTTGCGCATACTCTCTGTTAAGACTGCACTACTGCTGGCTCTGGCCTCAGTAAAACGCCCCAGTCTTTCAAGAGCCACTGTCAAACCCAGAAAAGTCTATGTGCCTAAGGTCCTAACCATGCCCTTCAGAGTGCAGGTGGTTCACCTTCAGGCCTTCTTCCCTCCTCAATTTAATTCGGATGAGGAACAGTCATTGCATTTGTTATGCCTTATGCGGGCACTATACGCATACATTGAGAGTAAACGCCAGTTCAGACTGTCTGATCAGCTCTTTGAATGCTATGGAGGACGCACAAAAGGAAAGTGGTCTCCAAGCAAAGACTTTCTCACTGGATTGTCAATGCAATTGCCCTGGCTTATGAGTTGCAGGGTAAGGCTTGCCCATTTGGTGTTAAAGCACACTCAAATATAGGCATGGCCTCCTCATGGGTGTGTCCTCACAAGATATGCTTTGCAGCAGGATGGTCCTCGCAAAACACGTTCGCAAGGTTTTACAACCTAGACAAAGACTCTTCACAATTAATCTCTGTTTAGGGTGCTTGCTATCCATTGTCCAAATATATATACTTATGCTCCACCCTTTTAGGATGAGCTCCCCATCTTCTACACAACCGCCTGCATTTGGCCATTGTAATTTACCATAAGTCACAAATGCTTACATTATATATAAATTCCCTTCTCGACTGGTTTCATGAAGGAGTTAATTCATACTATATGACTATAGTTCATATATTTGTTCTTAGGGTCACTCACTGCGGCATACTCATGTTGGTAAATGGCCCACGAGTCTGCGGTGTCAAATCTTTTGATCTGAAGGTGTATACTTAAATGTTTGAAATTAGTTTTGTAGACAAAAATATAATTGTGCCACCATATTAATATATTTCATTACAAAACTAAAATGTAATAATAATTAAAAAAAATTGATGACTTGGAACAAATAATAAAGAAAAGCAGCCAATAAGTGCCCAACATAGATGGGAACTCCTTCAATACTGTTTAAAAAGCATCCCAGGGTGTACTAGTAAGTGGTTAACTCTTAACACTTAATTGATGGAATGTTCAAATTGGCCAACCGTATGCTTGTTAATTCAAACTCCTACTGTCAAAAAATTTAAATGTAAACAAACCCACAAAAGGCCTTTGATCTTCCAGTTTCATAGATATTGTTTATCTGACTATCTATGTGACACTCTGTCTGAACATCTATCTTGCTTGCTGGCTGTTTGTCTTACTGTAATGTCTGTGTAACCATCAAACTTCAAACATGTACAACTCTTTTAATCTTTGTGACAAGGCTTTGTTAAACAAACATCACCATTATTTTATTCTGAAAGTCATGAACATTTCCACTACAATGTCATATCCACCACGTCTGAAATTCTGGATTGTGTTTAATAACATTTCGAAATGAAATAGAAATAGGAATTGATGGTGATGAAAATGACATTTTTAATGTTTTTCACAGCTAACATTCCTATGTATACTAAATACACAATTAAATAATATAGAAAATGACGCAGATTAAAAATATTCTACACAAAATTCATATTTACCTTGAATTTTCTTTGTTTTCTTCAAACACCACCTGTCTGATTTTTCATCTCATACTCTTCACTGATACTTCTGTAACAAGTACACTAACTTTTGTAAAAACTTAATTAGGCCCACAGTTGTCTGCTGTGGTCAAAATGAAAAGTTGATAGAAATCATTTTCACACATTAAATATTTAAATGGTTTGTTTTTGTTTTGATTATCATAGTTTTAAACATGTAATAATTTTATTTTTATCATTGATATTCACAGTTTAATATAGAAAGTCTGGGTCAAGGCTAAAACAGCTAAATCTATACATGTAAGGCATTTGGAAAACGTTTTCCAATTCAGTTTTAATTATTTAATAACCCTCATAGAACAAAAACAAAAAAGTTGAAATCTGTTTGTTTTGATGAAAATTAACCCCTGTTGAAGTTGAAGAAACACATATATATGTCTGTTTAGTATCTGGTCAGAACTCAACCAGACATTAGTGTAAATTGATGTAGGAATGTTCATCTGTGTCTCAGATCCCACAAAACTTGCCATGTTCAGTTACCTTGCAACCCGGGCCTGAGGACACAGGAAAGGTATTAACAATCACACACACACTCTTAACACAACAAACACAATCTCACACCGTCAGCTTTTTCGCCTAATCTTGCTAATATTGTCTTGTCTCATTTTCTGTTTCACTCCAGGCCTGTGGGGTGGATTTTGAGGTCAGGGCTTTTTGTGCCAAATCAATGGAAGAGAAGAATCACAAAAGGTTTTATTCTTTTAACCTTTCTACCATTGTGTTTCAAATGTAAAATATGTTATTAAGGCTGCTTTGAGAATTTATACCCTGTGTGAATCTTATTTTTTCTGCTGCAGGAATTCAGTACGGCTAATTATACGTAAGGTCCAGTATGCCCCTGAGAAACCCGGCCCACAGCCAATGGTGGAGACTACGAGGAGTTTCCTAATGTCAGACCGCTCTCTACACCTGGAAGCTTCACTAGATAAAGAGGTATGATGCTGTTCAAGAGATTAAATGAATATTCTGTCATCATTTACTCACCTTCTATGTAAAAAACATGCAATGAAACCAAAAGGTAACTCACTCTAAAATACTGCCGAACATCTCCTTTTATGTTCAACGGCAGAATGTTGATGTTTTATTTTGTATATATCAAAGAGATGATGCAAAAAATCTAGAACAGGATGTATTACTTTCAGACTGAAATTTCATGAGACGCAATTAGCCATCAAACACATAAACTACATGTCACATTCACAGGCATTTTCTGAGTTTAAATTGACACACAACTTAAATAATTTCAGTAGTATTCTCAAATGACAATAGCCAAATTATACTGTTCATGTGTTGCACTTGCTATAGTTTACTTTTTTTTACATTTTGCTTCTTCATCACATAACCGTGTCAAATGGAAATCAAGTCAATCACTGAAACAACAGCGCCAGCTTGAGTAACAAATAGCATGTATAATATATTGGAACTGAATTCACCATTGTTGCACAGAAAATCAACATGCTATAGTAATTATTTGTATGAATAGAGTACTAATTTCTCTTGAAATAAACAAAGAAATATATATCCTATGATAGTAAACTTATATAGACATTAAATAATCATAAAATTATTATTTACTATTTATAGAAGCGCAAAATAAAAAAGAAAGAATGAAAAAAAAAATACACATTATTACATACCTAGGGTCTCTAATGACCGTTTACACTTTTGGTATTTAAGTCAAAAACTTTGTTGCAATTTTGGAATTTTTTTTGTTACATTATTTATAAGAGAAAGAGGAATACTAAAGAGGAGTGGGCACAACTCCAAAAAATGGAGAAAGTACAGGATGTATAATGAGGTCCTGGGTCACTAAACACCTGAGCTGTGTGTTTAAGGGTTAAAGCACAGATCAGTGCTCACATATGTAATGACACGTTATAAGAAATGTTTGATCTCCTTACAGCTGTATTACCATGGAGAACCCATCAGTGTTAACGTCCATGTCACCAATAACTCAACCAAGACTGTCAAAAGGGTTAAAATATCAGGTGAGAGATTGCCATCTATGACTAATTGAAGTACATGACTCTCATATCCTCTATAGTCTGTTTAGATGGTAGCACTGTACTATTTACATTTCTCTCTGTCTTTCTCTATAGTACGACAGTATGCTTATATCTGTCTCTTCAGCACAGCGCAGTACAAATGTACAGTGGCTCAGATAGAGGCAGAGTAAGTTTCTTTCACTGTATTTTTGGAGTGGCTCAAACAAATGCTCTTTGGGAATATTTTGGTTTGTCTATCTATACTTGAATCTTTATAATTTAGGATGCACAATTAAAGGAATAGTTCACACAAAATGACAAATCTGTTATCATTTACTCACCCCTGGTGTTGTTAGAAACCTATATGAGTTTCTTTCATCCGTGGAAGATGAAAGGAGATTTAGGCAGAATGTTAGAGACTGACAGCCACTGTGATTATTCAGTTTCATTGTATGGAAAAAATGACATAATGAAAAGGAATGGTGACCGAGGTTGTCAGTCTCTAACATTTTGTGTGGAAGGATGGACAAAAGCAAGTCAAATGGGTTTGAAACACCATGAGTGGGAGTAAAGGTTGACACCACTTTCATTTTTGGGTGAACTATCCCTTTAAGGTCTACAGATCTAGATTGTATATAAGAATACAATAGGGTTTGGAAAAACAAACATGCTCAAATGTGGTCATTTATAGAGCAAACTTGATCATATTTGCCCTCTCCAGTCTTTTTAGTGACTTTGTAATGATGTATGCGTAACCTCCTCTGATCTGTCTGTTCTCTGCAGTGATCAGGTGGCATCAAGCTCAACGTTTTGTAAAGTGTACACACTCACGCCCACCCTCAATAACAATCAGGAGAAGAGAGGCCTAGCACTGGATGGAAAACTCAAACATGAGGACACCAACTTGGCGTCTAGCACAATGTTAGTGTTTAGCTTTAAAGTCAGCATGAAATCAACATGGACACTTTTCACTTTCTTAATAATAAAATATAAAAGATGTAAGTTCATGCTCTTATTGCGCATGATTCATTACTGCACGTTATCCAAAAGAAAACGCTTCAAACATATTCTGCCTCTGAAACGACTTTTCTTTTCGACTGATGTTACCAAGCCCTTACTTTTCAACCCCTCCAACTCCAACAAACTACTGTCATATATAGACACCTTGTCACAATACTATTTATTCCTAATGGGTAAAAGCAATTTTCATTTTATTTCCTGTTTAATTCGGAAATGCGTCACATTACGGAAGTAAATTGGATTGCAAATGTCATTTCATGTTGACTAGACAAGAGGCGTTATGGTAGTAGAATCAATAATTTTGTGTTTGTTTGTTTGGGATGTGCAGCGTGAAGGATGTGAGTAATAAAGAGGTTCTGGGGGTCCTGGTGTCATATCGGGTCAAAGTCAAGCTGGTGGTCTCCCGTGGAGGGTGAGTTATATGTTCTGTCACACCTGCTTTCTCCTAAAGTCACGCATATAGAAACATTTGTGATTGGTGTGTAATCTTCAACATATATTAATGATTGTCAGGACTTGCTGATTTAGAACGTATACTAATCAATATGATTGTCACATGTAGTTCATTGTGTCTGTGTCTACATACACAAACACAACAGTCACATGCAATATCAAACTGGGATTCACCTGTCTACGCTTTGTGTGTAACCTGTGCAAATTATCTGTGGAAGTGGGGTAGTTAAAGGGATTAAAGTGAAGAAGAAGAAAAAAAAACCCTCATGTCATTTTGCACCCGTATGACTTGCATACTTTTTTTGGTTTGCAAACCTCAGTCATCATGCATTATAATTCTATGGAGAAAAAAAAAAAGACCATTACAATTCTTTTGATATTTGTTTTTTGTTTTCCATGGAAGAAAGAAAGTCATACATGTTTAGAATGACATTAGGGTAAGTATATGACAGAATTGTTTAATTTGTGGGTGAATTATCTCTTGAAGGGGTGTAGATTTGGCTTTGCAGGATGCTGTGAGAGCCTTGCATTTTAGATTCCCTCCCTAAAACCTCATCTCTCTGTGCAGCTATGTTCAAGTTGTCAAATCATTTGGCCACTCTCCCATTGTTTTATCTCTCTCTTTCTCTGTGTCTGTTTCCTTCCCCTACATATTTGTCTGTTGCATCAGGCTTTTAAGCAGTTTGCTGGAGAGGTAAATACATCCAATGCGCATTCTGGTGGCTTGCTGTATTGTCGCTCTCTATGCTTACATTACAATGGAGTTTTGCATGGTGTTCAATTCTCTGCTTATCTTTACCCTTATGTTTCTTGTCTGCTAACTCCTAGTGTTAGAGCACTAACCTCAATACAAACATTTTATGGCCATATACACATTGCAGAGTTTTAGGATTGACGACCTTATTTAAATGCAGATTTGCGGCTTGTGTGTATGGATACAGAGTTACTCAAGAAATGTTATTAATTTACACAGTAATAACCATAGTAAAGCTTAACATCTCGCAGCTGTGAACAGACCTGTTTGGTGTAATTCCTTTGACGCTAGTGCAACTGAACGAAATTGCAAAAATAAACAATGCTTTCAAAACAGCGTTCTGAATATGCCCCTCACCTGCAGTTGTTCAAACAGTCAGATAGTCCCGCCCCAACTCATGCCAATAGTTGAGTAACTTGGGATGAGTCTAAGTGGGTCACTCAAAACAAAGGTCAGAGTTGTTTTTAGCGCCATTTTCTTTTTTATAGTGTTTTCAGTTTTACAGAATATTAACTAATGATTGTCTCTGCATCTTAAGCTGAGATAGGAGAAAGTATTTGAACACAGAAAAAGTTACATACTTCAGCTTTAAGTTTCCAACTTTTTTTGTTCTTTCATGTGTGTCAGCTACATAACCTGTACGTGATGTAATTGCTAATAATAAAAAATAGTGAACGTGACCGTGCTATGGATCATGAAAAATGGTTTAACTAAATAGTACACAAATAAACAGCAATGGTGTTAATGTCAGAGTTGCTGTTGTGTTCAGCTGAATTGATTGTCAGTGCTGTCTTATTCAGTATACGATACCATAATAGCCAGATAGCTAGCTAGCAGCTACCTGGCCTCATTGCTGGTTTACATGACATCAGGGCCTGCTAATTCTTCCTTACCAACTGATTTCATGACTGTGATTCAGTTAGCTAGTTGCTAGTATAAATTTGCTGATCTGGTTGTGTTTTTAACGACACACCTGATCATCTAGATGTTGGACATAGCTAAATATAGAAAATTACTTAAAGGTTTATCATTGAAATTAAGGATTTTTTTCCCCGATACATATCGAGATCGTTTTATCGCCCAACCCTAGTAGAAAGCAGTTGTCAATCCTGTAAATAACTGAACTCTGTGTATACAGAAAATGATTAAGCACTTAGAAGAGGAATGACAACCATATTTAGCTGCAATTCGTATGTGGCCTGTTCATTATGAACCCAAAGTCTGAGCTAAAGCTACCCTCAAGTATTTAAAATGATGGTAGTTTTGTTTTTGTTTTTCTCTTTTTCAGGGATGTCTCAGTGGAACTGCCGTTTGTCTTAATGCATCCTAAACCCACAGACTTCACCCTTTCCCATTCAACCTCTGGTATTTGCATGCAGATGAAAAATCACAAACTACATCATTTATCACTCTTGCATACATGTAACTGTCAAAAGAGCAGTCCTTGGGCAAAATGAAGCGTCTGCATGAATATGTATGGAACTGTATCTTCTATAATCTATATCTATAATCTTTGTCAACAAAATGTTACAAGATGATGAATTCATTATAAGCTGAGTGTTTCAGATGATTAGCTAAAATATACAATGTTTAGCCTTTAAAAAGGTCTCTTAATACTTTACTCTTTTTTTATTTTAACAGCTGCTCCAGTGTTGGATCCACCGATTGACACTAACTTGATAGAGTTTGACACAAAGTGAGTGAGACAGATGTTTAATATCATGAGTTAAAATGTGTCATAATATGTTCATAAATAGAGTATCCCGGTATTTCTCTCCTATTTTAAGATTAGCTTTCCATGTTACTCTTTCTAACAGCAGTTTAACCCCAGATGATGACATTGTTTTCGAGGACTTTGCTCGCTTGCGGTTAAAAGGAGTAATTGACAAGGAGGACTGCTGAACGCTCCCTGTGCCCTTTTTAACATCTTGTTCATGAAGAACAGAAGCTCTTCACATCTCAATGAACATCACATGGTGCCCAGAATGAATAGTCTCTCTATGGCCATAACAATGAAATAATTCTTCTCATCTCATTGAGGCTGACGCAGTATTTATACATATTTTACGGAAAAGTGGAGAAAAGTACATATATCTTTAAAAAGGTGCTGAAGTAAGATAATCAGGGAGGAGATCCCAGGGAATTACATTCATTTTTGCATAGGCATGTGATAACTATATCTCTCGTATTGTGCCAACTGTTATTCTGTCATAATTTTCTTACCCATGTTGTTCCAAAACAATATTAGTCTTTATTCCATGGAGCAAAGAAGATGTTAGGAAGAATGCTAGACACTGTCACCATTCACTTTAACTGCATCTTTTTTCCATACAATGAAAGTGAAGGGTGACTGATGCTAACATTCTGCCTAACATCTCCTTTTTTGGAAGATATGAAGTCTTATGGGTTTGGACTAACATGAGAGTGAGTAAATAATGACACAATTTTCATTTTTTGGGTGAACTAACCCTTTAAGTATGGTAAATCAGTTTTAATTTTTAAAAGCCTCTGTATTTATTACTTTTCAAAGACAGTCATGCTATTCCTGTGATTTGTGTAAAATAGCTCCCTGTGCATTACACTATGATGTACGGTTTCAGTGTCATGGGATGTGCATGTTTCTCAGTGCTGCTGTTTGGATGGTATGTGTTTGAACAAGCTATTCCTTAAGGTTGTAAATATATGAAAGTGCTGCTTTAGATCTGTTGGACTGCTGCGTTTGTTTAAAAAAAGAAAACTTTAATTAATGGATGTGTAGAGATTTAACATCCCTCAGGAGAAAGGAAAAACAATATTATGACGTTCATAATCACAGGATACACTGTTTGCCATTGTATTTTTTTTTTTCTTTTAATAAGTATTTTTATTTAATTTTTAAAATAAAAACATAGAAAAATATCATGACTGTCATTGAGTGAAAATTCTGTTGTATTGTTGTTATTTTTCTAGATATAAGGCAGAATGTTAGCCTCAGTCACCATTCACTTTCATTGTATGTAAAAAATGCAATGAAAGTGAATGGTGACTGAGGGATTCCTACCTAATACCTTATTTTCTGTTTCATGGAAGAAAAAGTGATTCAGAATTTTGAACAATATGAGGGTGAGTAAAAGAAGACAGGATTTAAATTTTTGGATTTACTACCTTTTTAAAAATGAGCTTTTCTTAACGTTTTAAAAGGAAATCCAAAGTGGCCTTTTTATTTCATTTTGGACATGCTTATCCTAAATCAACTCCTTTGAATGTTGGGATCTTCGAAAACAGTATGAAATGTAATTTCCAAGAAAATGTATGTAAAAGTAATTCTTAAGGACGAGGGTGCTGATCTTTAACATCGGTGGGTTTGATATCTGGTAAAATTGGGCGCGTGTGTTGGACGAGACCCGCCACGGCGACGCCTCTTCAGTCGACCAGCTAAACGCTGCCATCAAGTGGGCACAAACTGGATACTGATTTAAAAGTATTTCAATCACGTAGTAGGTTCAATTCTATCGAATTTCATCTGTGAGTGACTATATTGTAACTCCGCCTCCTTCAGGTGTAGACTGCTGGTCAGCTGAGACTCTCTGCTTTAGCTAGAGGAGAAAATTACCAACACACAGTTGTCTTGGAAGGTATATTGCATGGTTAGTAGTAGTGATAGACCAACTTATTAGACAGACAGGATACTCAGACGATATATTGCCGTTTTATCCCTTTAGTTCACCCGAAAATGAAAATTCTCATAATTTACTCACCCTCATGCCATCCCAGATGTGTTCTGATTAACACAAATTAAGAGTTTTAGAAGAATTTCTCAGCTCTGTAGGTCATATTAGACAGACAGGATACTCAGTACTCAGTATCCTCAGTATCAGTCCAATAAGTTGGACTCAAGATGGCGCCGAGTATGGCTGCTGCGTTGCGAGCTCCGTTACAACACTGCGGTTTATTGTTTGTTTTGTTTACAGTTCTTTGTTTTTTTGTCTTGGATGTTGTCTGCCTTATTGTTTACGACAGACAAACGCTTTTGGACATTAGTTCTACAATCACACATCGAAATCCAGACTTCAAATTCCTTAATGCCGACCCGCTGTTTACAAACACGCCGGTGGAGCCCTTTGTCTGTGCTGCTCGGCGCTGAAGCGCAGAAGGAAAAGAGGAAAACGAGCCGGCGTTCTCATCAGAGTAAGGCGTCATGCAAATCGACCCCGCTACCCAGTATACTACTGGCAAATGTTCAGTCTCTGGACAACAAACTCTGCGAGCTGAGGCGCGGATCTCTTTCCAACGAGAGGCGAGGGACTGCTGCGTTATGTGCCTTACAGAAACCTGGCTGTCTACGGAGATTCCAGACTTCGGCCATCGAAATCACGGGCTTTTCCGTGCACCGAGCGGACAGAGCGAAAGACCTCTCTGGTAAAAGCAGAGGTGGTGGTGTATGTTTTATGATCAACAAATCATGGTGTGATCAGAGGAACGTACATTTCATCAAGTCTTTTGCTCTCCTGATCTGGAATATCTCATGCTTCTGTGTCGACCATTCTGGCTGCCGAGGGAATTCACAGCGGTTATCATCACAGCTGTGTACATCCCCGCAAGCCGACACAGACCGGGCACTCAGGGAACTGTATGGGTGTATAAGTGAGCAGGAAACCGCGCACCCTGAGGCTGCGTTCATTGTTGCCGGGGACTTTAACAAAGCCAACTTCAAAGCAATCGCCCCAAAATACCACCAACACATAAAGTTCAACACACGAGGGGACCGGGTTTTGGATCATTGTTACTCTCCCTTCCGGAAGGCTACAAATCCCTCCCCGCCCCCATTTGGCAAATCGGACCATTCTTCCGTTCTGCTTCTGCCCGCTTACAGGCAGAAACTGAAACAGGAAGCACCCACCCTCAGAACGATCCAGTGCTGGTCGGACCAATCAGACTCTGCGCTACAAGACTGTTTTGATCACGCGGACTGGGAGATGTTCGGTCCGCCTCTGATGGCGACATCGAGGTTTACGCTGACAGCGTAGCGTGTTTCATCAGGAAGTGCGTAGAGGGCGTTGTTCCGACCAAAACTATACGGATATACCCCAACCAGAAACCATGGGTTAACGGCGATGTTCGCGCGGCACTCACTGCGCGGACCTCCGCTTTAATTCTCCTAACACGGAGGAGCGTAAACAAGCCAGTTATGCCCTCCGTAACACTATCAGTGCAGCTAAGCGCCAGTACAGGCACAAACTTGAAAGTCAGTTCAACACCACTGACTCCAGAAGTATGTGGCAGGGAATTAACACAATCACGGACTACAAGCGGAATAAAGTCTCCGCCATGAACACCGCTGCATCTCTCCGGACGAACTTAATACATTTTATGCTCGTTTTGAGGTCAGTAACACCGCCCTCGCGGAGAGTGCACTCGCGACTGGCGCTACAGAGGTTGATTCACTCTCCGTCTCTGTTGTGGATGTAACCCGATCATTCCGACGGGTGAACATCCGTAAAGCCGCGGGTCCAGACGGCATTCCGGGCCGCATCATCAGAAGCGTCTTGCGAATCAACTGGCTGGTGTTTTTACGGACATTTTCAATCTGTCCCTCTCCCTGTCTGTAGTCCCCACATGCTTCAAAACATCAACCATTGTGCCTGTACCGAAGCAAGCTATAATCACATGCTTAAATGACTGGCGTCCTGTTGCTCTGACCCCCATCATCAGCAAATGCTTCGAGAGGTTAATCAGAGATCACATCTGCTCTGTTCTGCCCCCTCTTTGGACCCATTGCAGTTTGCCTACAGCAACAACCGCTCCACTGATGATGCCATTGCATCTACAATACACACTGCTCTCTCCCACCTGGAAAAAGGAACACATATGTGAGAATGCTGTTTGTAGACTACAGCTCAGCATTCAACACCATAGTGCCCTCAAGCTTGATGAGAAACTCCGGGCTCTGGGCTTAAACAGCTCGCTGTGCAGCTGGATCCTGGATTTCCTGTCAGGCAGACGTCAGGTGGTTAGAATGGGCAGCAACACCTCCTCATCACTGACCCTCAACACTGGAGCCCCGCAGAGCTGTGTTCTCAGCCCACTCCTGTATTCCCTGTACACACATGACTGTGTGGCAACACATAGCTCAATGCCATCATTAAGTTTGCTGACGATACGACGGTGGTAGGTCTGATCACTGACAATGATGAAAGAGCCTACAGAGAGGAGGTGCACACTCTGACACGCTGGTGTCAGGAGCACAACCTCTCCCTCAACGTCAGTAAAACCAAGGAGCTTGTTGTGGACTTCAGGAAGAAAGACGGAGAACACAGCCCCATCACCATCAATGGAGCACCGGTGGAGAGAGTCAGCAGCTTCAAGTTCCTCGGTGTCCACATTACTGAGGAACTCACATGGTCCGTCCACACTGAGGCCGTTGTGAAGAAGGCTCACCAGCGCCTCTTCTTCCTGAGACGGCTGAGGAAGTTTGGAATGAACCACCACATCCTCACACGGTTCTACACCAGCACTGTAGAGAGCATCCTGACTGGCTGCATCACCGCCTGGTACGGCAATAGCACCGCGCACAACTGCAAAGCCCTGCAAAGTGTGGTGCGAACTGCCAGGAACATCATCGGAGGTGAGCTTCCCTCCCTCCAGGACATATACACCAGGCGGTGTGTGAAAAAAGCTCGGAGGATCATCAGAGACTCCAGTCACCCAAGTCATGGGCTGTTCTCACTGCTACCATCAGGCAGGCGGTATCGCAGCATCAGGACCCGCACCAGCCGACTACATGATAGCTTTTTCCCCAAGCAATCAGACTGTTGAACTCTTGATCTATCAGGATCAATAATTAGCACTGCACTTTATTCAGCTATAATCTCACACTGGACTGTCAACCTATTCTCCTCAATACAACTGCTATATATATATATATACACATATATATTTCATATACTCCCACTTATTGTATTGTATTGTATATTCTGTTCTATATTCTGCATTGTATATAATTATTGTGTTGTGTAAGTATGTGTACATCTGATTTGTAAATTGTTTTGTGTAAGTATGTGTACATTTGATATGTAAATTGTTTTGTGTAAGTATGTTGTTTATTGTAATTGGTATATGTCTCATCACTGTCATGACTGCTATGTTGCTCGGAACTGCACACAAGAATTTCACCTACTGTTGCACTTGTGTACATGGTAGTGTGACAATAAAGTGATTTGATTTGATTGATTTGATTTGATATGAATGGAAGAAAGCGGTTATGCTACACAATAAAAGTGTACAACTGTACACCTGCACGTGTGGCCCCTGAACAAAGCACCAGAACTACGCATTCAGTCAAGAACACCATTTTACAGGCCAGAGTGCCGTCCACAAAATGCCTCTATGAGCTAAAATGGAAGGTGTTCACTGATTGGTGCCTCTCACAAGACAAAGACCCAGTAAACTGCCCCATAAAAGAAATTCTGATATTCCTTCAAGAGCGATTATGCGCAGGGCTCACTCCGTCAATGCTCAAAGTTTATGTGGTGATCTGCATATCACCCACCTGGAGCCGGCGCCACTATAGGCTAACATGATTTAATCATAAAGTTCCTTAAAGGAGCAAGATGATTAAATCCACCTCTGCCGGCCACAGTCCCGACATGGGACCTAACTTTGGTCCTAAAAGTGCTTGCAGGGCCCCCTTCAACGCCTTTGGACTTGCAGATGCTCTCCATTAAAACTGCACTACTGCTGGCTCTGGCCTCAGTAAAATGATTCAGTGAATTACATGCATTATCAATTGACTTTTCATGTCTGGAGTTTGGCCCCGGTCTTTCAAAAGCCACTGTCAAACCCAGAAAAGGCAATGTGCCTATGGTTCTAACCGATCCCTTCAGAGCACAGGTGGTTCACCTTCAAGCCTTCTTCCCTCCTCCATTTAATTTGGATGAGGAACAATCCTTGCATTTCTTATGCCCTGTGCGGGCGCTACACGCATACGTTAAGTGTACCTGCCAGTTCAGACTGTCTGATCAGCTCTTTGTGTACTATGGAGGATGCACGAAAGGAATGTCCGTCTCCAAGCAAAGACTTTCTCACTGGATCATTGATTCATCAATTGCCCTGGCTTACGAGTCACAGGGTAAGATTTGCCCAATTGGTGTTAAAGCACACTCAACTAGAGGCATGGCCTCCTCATGGGAATGGACGGACGGGGTGTCTTTACAAGACATATGTTTTGCTGCAGGATGGTCTTACAACCTAGACGTAACATCTATCTCTTAACAAGTCCTGTCTGTTTGCCAAACATATACTTATGCCTCTCCTTTATGGGTTCCTCATCATTTTGCACAAACGCCTGTATTCAGGCCATTGTAATTTATCATAAAGTCACAAGCATTTGCCATTATTTAAACTCCCTCCTGGTCCAACATGAGGGTCACTCACTGCGGCATACTCATGTCGGTCGCCGTCCCGCGAGACTGCGGTGTCATGTTTCCTCTCTGGGAGGTTATGTCCTGTAGTGTGGCTGATGGGATTCTGTTCCCCATATGCAGCAGAACACAATGTCAAGTGTACTGAGTCATAAGGGAAGTCTTGGTTATATACATAACCTCGGGTCCCTGAGACAAATGGAACATGATACTGCAAGATAATTAAGTCAGAAAATTCTGAGAATATTAGAATATTGGCGTTAATGTAGAGAGGTTTCAACTAGGTCCTGTGGAAGGACACTCACTATTTGCGTTAGCAGAACACAAAGTTTCGTTCCCTTCGTCTCAGGGAACCAAGGTTATGTAATACATATTAACCCAGATTTTTGCTTGTTTGTATAAAACTGACAGCAGCTATAATATAAATCACACTTGTCCATGACGAGTCCAGAAAAAGGATCTTTCTGTCTGCAGTCCCTGTGAAACAACTCTGCCCGCACAAGACTTTTCCAAGACTCCATGCTCTTGTTTGGAGCCCAAACTACCTAATTACACACTCTAGTCTATTATAATCTATTATCCGACTGTTTTTATTGTGAATATTGAGTTTAGCTCTAATCAATTCATTATTGCCAGACTTTTCCTCCAGATGATGCGAAAATCGCAATAACTATTGATTAAACATCAGCCATGTTCCGTTTTCTGTGGCAGGCGTCAGGATTCGCGTTTGACATAAAAATTATATTTTGACCTTCTGCGGCTGCCGTACTCTAGCTCTGAAACTGCTTTGTGTACAACAGTGTTGTATTGCCAGTGGGATATTTGATCAAATTTAGCGCTCTGGCCTTAGTCGTAAATGTAAGTAACTTTAAATTACTTTACGAACATATGCGTTTAAATAGTGTGTTTCTTTTTAGTTTATCGACTGTTAAATTCCCTGATTTCATAGCTAACTTGTTATCTCACGCGTGTTTATCAAATTGTCATGCTGTGCAGCAGTTGCTACGTCGATATGAGATTTTCTCTGTCTTTATTTGCTCTCTTTGTAGGTTGTGTGGTCGGAATGGCTAATGACAGATTGAGAGCACTGGAGGATGTGGAGAAAGAGATCGCTTTAGTGCTACAGAGTGCAGGTCTGGGGTCAAATATTTACTATGATAGTTACCACCAAACTGCTATCGTGAATTCAGACTGAGACAATTTGTTATTAAAGTGAATGGCAAAATATTTACCAAATTAAATTATTTCGCCAAAATAAGTGAATATAGGATATTTTTCTGAAAGATTAAGATCAAGATTTTTAGGATATTTATGAAAGTACTGTTTTTATGACAATGGTGTGTTTACCCACCACTTTTTGTTGTCGTTTTAACATTTAGTCAAAAAAGTCATTTTGTAATTTTTTGGTGTGGATCTATTAATTATTCAGAAATGCATAAAAAATACAATTACTTCACCTCTACTATGACAAGCATGTTTTACGGAGTTCAAAGTAATTTCGATATTTTATTCTGGGGCTTAAAAAATGCCCTATGGTGTAACCACCCAGAGATGTTAAAAATAATAATAATAATAATAGTTAAAAAAATTATATATATATGTACACACACTGGTGGCCAAAAGTTTGGAATAATGTACAGATTTTGCCATTATGGAAAGATATTTGCACTTTTATTCACCAAAGTTGCATTCAACTGATCACATTGTATAGTCGGGACATTTATAACATGAAAAGTTACTATTACAAATGTGTATATGCTACTCCCAAATATAGTACAGAGCAGGTGGCACAGCTGTAAATACCACAAAAAAAAAGGTTACTCCTATAGGTTACCGAGTGTAGTAACCCCCCCCTCGCCCCCTCACAATACACTCTGCCCATCAGACTTGTCAACATATAATTTAGTTTTCTAGTTTATACTAGAGACAACATATAAATAAATGTCCGATTTAAACATTCTGCACACTTTGGTCCATACCGAGTGCATGGGGTGTAACTTAACTTCTCTAATTAGATTGATAGGCTTTGCAATGGCGAAATAGGGGCAAGAACTTCCTGTTCAATACAAAACCAGGGAGGGGCTCTCTCAGATAGAAGCGACCAATGAGCCAAATGTCTAAGACCGAATGCATAATAAAACAATTTTGGGTTGGCCTAGCCCACCTTTGTCTATCGGCCTTTGCAAATTATTAAAATGAAATTACCATTTATTGCTTAGCATTCCAAATGAAGGACTTCACTATGCTATCAAATTGCTTGAAATAAGAGAGTGGGACATTTACAGAGAGAGAATGTAGTTGAATTTTGGGATACAATTTATTTTAATAACTTTTAACCTCCCAAATCATCGATAAATGTAATGTAACCCACCTGCTCACATCATTTGAAAACCTTTTTATTAAAGAGCAACATGCAGGTTGAATTTATAACTGAATTAATACTTTATATTGTCTGCAGAGGTCTTTTAAAAACACATTACTAATAAAATCTCATTTGATGTAGAGATTTTAATGAAAATGTGCTAGGCTCTGGAATACGCCTTTCCCGCTATAGCAACGCGTCATATGACGTAGGGCGAGGCAAATAAAAGCGCTCGCGGTCAGCTCTCTATTGTTGGGTGTTGATGTAGTTAGAGCAGTAGTGAGAGACAGAAAGTTTTAGATCGAGTTTTAGAGAAGCCATAATGGTAAATTATTGTGTTTGTGCTGGTTGCACGAATTCCAGCCTGTCAGGACATCGTGTCCATCATTTTCCTTCTAGGAAAAACAAGGCTTTTCGGTCTTGGGTGCGTTTTGTGCAGGTGAAGAGAGCAGACTTCACTGCCGCGTCTGTTACCACACACTCGGTCGTTTGTGGTGCACATTTCACTCCGAGAATTATCGACCTGGAGATTTGTTGGAGTCTCGGATGGGATTTCGGAGTAAGGACCACGTGAGGCTGATTACTGATGCTGTTCCCTCGGTGCACTCGATGGAATCAAGTCCACCGTCAAAGTTTACACCGGATTTTGGCACGGGCGGGACTGGAGGACCAAGTGCTAACGTTAGCAGACATTCTGTGCAACGAAACGAGCACTTAGCAGAGTAAGTCTTACTTTTAATTATTTTAACTCTTAATTTGTGTAATTTCAGTAATAATAATAGTATAATATTTTTATATATTTTTTATAATTTTAAATATTTAATATTTATTTAGTATAATAATACAGAGAGAGGAGAGAGACTGAGCTTTAGGACAGGTTGTCGTAGCGTAATTGTCTGCCTTCTGAAATGAATTTAGTAGTTTGCACAATGCTATAGCTATTGGCAGGAAGCTAGCCCAACTCTCCCGTTTCCCCGCATTTCAATTCAAACTGTTCTCCGCTGCCCTCCCGTCTGATTTTGTATCCCCGTAGGCTAACGTTATGCTCTCCAGTAAATTTCAAGGACCAAATTATTATAGGCCTGTGGGCCATCATAGGCATGTTCGTCCACACCGGAGAACTCGGTTTCTTCATTCGCATCCATTGTAACCTGAGCTTGAGCTTGACCAGAGCCATATAAAGAGAGAGTTGCGACAACGGAAGTTCTAAATGCTTGATCGTCACGTGAGTCACGTAGACTTCAGATAGTTCCAGGAAGTGCTTTTGCGGTCATTCCAAACTGTTAGAGTAGAGTGACAGAACTGCGATTTCTGGTAATTAGTAGTCAATAAATGCATTTATTTTATATATTTATGTAACACACCGACATATGTATGTAGCATGAGTATGTTGTTACAGCGATGTTGTTTTTTAAAGATCAAATCAGCTAATATTTGAGGATTAGTGTTCGCTTACCGTTATTTGCCTCAGCTTATTTCAGGCTAGGGTTTCTGTTGCCTTTTTATGTTACCTCAAGTTCATTGTTTTCACTAATCTCATGGTAACTAATGTCATATTTATGACTTTTCAGATAGTACAGAGACAGGCTGGTGACAGGTGATTTCCAGCTCGCACCGCACAATGGGTCAATTAACTATTAACTGTTAGCAGCAGTTACGTAGATGTAAAATTTAGTGAAATGAAGCTTATTGTTCTTACAATTCTTACAAATCTATATATAGTAATATCATTATTTATGTATTATAAATATTATATATCTAATGTATAATTCTTACAATACTTATTCATATACACAATATATTCAGCTTTAAAACAACTTAAGCATGTCGTATATAAACTGCCGTTCAAAAGTAATGAGGCTGAAAATTCAGCTTGGCATCACAGGAGTAAATTACATTTTAAAATACATTAAAATAGAAAACAGTTATTTTAAATTGTAATAACATATTACGATATTACTTTTTTTTTTGTATTTGTATTCAAATAAATGCAATAACTATTTACAGCAATTCATGAATACATTTCTAATAAATTAAATAGCATGCCAAGCATTTTGTATGTGTCCTTTCTTTCATGTTGTCATGGCATAGTCTTCACCATGGTTTGCTGTGCTGCATGGGGATGCTCCAATCAGCTCAGAGAAAGGTGTGCTGAATGTATGGCTTCCCCACTGACATGGAGAGGAGAAAAAATGGTTGGCTCAAGTCAGCAGGAGCAATCTAAATATAAATAAAAATTACAACAACAAAAAAATGTGTAAGGTATTTGCAAAGATTTTACAATTAATAGGGTGTTCGTTACTAACTTTATCCAGCTCCAGTCCTTGCCTAATCTGTTAGTTATCCGATAACATCCCTTATCTCCTAATTTAATGAGTAATAATCAACTATAAGGTTTTAATTTACAAGTTATTTTTATTTAGATGTACTGATAATATACAGAATAAGATAATATTATTCTTTAAACGTCTCACCTTTTAAAAGTGTGTCGCAAACGGTTTGTCTCTACGGCGCGGCATGTGTTTGCTGCTGCTTCCGGGAACCGTTGCTGTAAAAAAAACGTTCCATTGGAGTCAATGGAGTTGTCGCAACTCTCTCTCTATATGGCTCTGAGCTTGACCAGACTCCCTCGGCCATCGTCACTTCCGGTTAGTGCTTTATAGACGCGGAAGTTATTTTATCACAATTTATCTCAAAATATTGTTAATGGCTAAATATATATTACTCCAGTTCAGAAATTCTAGTTGTTTTATCATCAACATACACTATGCTATATAGGGGTGTCCAACCTGCATGTTGCTCTTTAAGGGGTCAAAATTAACTAACTAACTAAATTACACCAATTTGTTGGGAATAAAATGGCCAAAAAAATGTAATGCACTGTTTGGGACACTGTAAGGCACTTGGCTGGAATGCCGTTACTGGGCAGTATTTTGTCAGAGCCAAAGCTATGGATTTAGACCAATTGACTCTCTAGTAACTTAGAAAGGGTATTAATAATTCAGTGGAGGCAAAGCATAGATCTAGCGGGGTCGGAGACGAATAATAAAATATAATCTGCGTAAATCAAAATCTTATGCGCCATACCTTCCACCACCACCCCTGGAAAATCATCCTCCTTTCTTATCACTGCTGCTAATGGATCCAGGGCAAGACGGAACAATAATGGGAAAAGAGGGCAATCCTGCCGGGTGTCCCTATCCAGAGTCAAATAATCTGAAAATAATCAATTTGTTTGTACAGCCGCTACAGGATGTTTATAAAGTAACTTAATCCATCCAATAAAAGTGCTCCCTAACCCATATATTTCCAAAATCTTAAAAGATTTTCGCATTCTACCATATCAAAGGCCTTTTTGGCATCAATTGAGATGGCAGCAACCGGAGTCTGATCATTCACCACTGACCGCATGGTAATGATGAAATGCCAAATGTTATCAGAAGAGCTGCGGCCTCGAAAAAAACCCCACCTGATCTATATGTATAGTGTCATAACTTAATCGGTTAGCCAGGATTATTGACATTATTGTCTTGCACTCGCTTGGATCTTTGTGCTTTAAGAATCAGACTGATCCGGGCTTGTGTCATGGTTGGGGGGAGCTTTCTATACTTTAATGATTCTGTATAAACTTATAACAAAAGTGGAGCCAGTTGTGTAGCATAAGATCTAAAAAATTCAGCAACAAAACCATCTGGCCCCAGAGCCTTGCCTGTAGGCAAGGCTTTAAATACCTTGCCTAGCTCCTCCCAAGATTATCTCCAAATCAAGAGAATTGCTCAGTTGTCAGTTAAGGGAGTTTTAATGGTTCCACACCTTTTCTAATATTTTCATCAGTAGACGAAGACGTGGAGCCATAGAGATCAAGATACAATTCTTTAAAAGCGTTATATCAATGGCCGAGGTAAATATTTCACCGCCAGTAGATTTCACTGAGGGAATGGTAGAAAAAGAATCTGTTTTATATATCTAGCTAAAAGCTTCTCTACATTCTCTGAGGCCATTAGATGACATTTGGCAAGTCAGCT
The DNA here is from genome assembly GCF_025860055.1 of Xyrauchen texanus. Taxonomy (NCBI): domain Eukaryota; kingdom Metazoa; phylum Chordata; class Actinopteri; order Cypriniformes; family Catostomidae; genus Xyrauchen; species Xyrauchen texanus. The sequence goes on along the minus strand of NC_068319.1, from coordinate 18,454,650 downwards.
CTGCCTCTGCACTTTTAATATTCCCTCCCAACTGCACTTTTAATATTCCCTCCCAACTGCACTTTTAATATTCCCTCCCAACTCAACGAATTCTCATGATTTGGGATTTTTTTGACGATTGAGGCGTACTGTATGATCCGGCCCCTAAAAATCCCCTTAAGGTCCTACCATGTCATGCTCACAGAGGGTTCTGAGGACCAGTTGGTCTTCATATAAACATATTAATGGCCATTAACATTTGTTGGAATTCAGGATTTTGCATAAAAGGATACATTAAAGCACCAACTATATGATTTCTTTTTCTTCATATGTGGCAACACCTCTAAACTCACCAGGGCGTGATCTGAGACGAAGATGTTTCCAATTGAGCAATCTACAACAGATGTAATGATGGACGTGTGTGTGTATATAAGAAATAACCTTTTTATCGTTTTTTTAACCCATTCACATTCCACAAGAGGATGCTTACAGGGGTGGGGATAAAGTCTTGTATAATCAGGCCAGGAACACACTGAATAAGGAAATCAGAGTGGCTAAAAGAAGCTACTCTGCGAAATGTTGATGTGCTGTTTTTTTTACATCAGTAGTGTCCTGACTATACTTTTTGATCAATTGAATGCCACTTCCTTCCGAAACCGCAAAATCTGTACATCATTCCAAACTTGTGTGTCTTATCAAAAGCTAAAATTCTTGAATAAAATGTTTTTGCATGAAACAGAATGATCTTTTATAAATAAGCATTGAAACTTTTTCATATTTTAAAAACTTTAGTCCATCAAATCCAAGTCATCTGGCGTAACCAACATGTAGGTTGCCAGTTTTTGTCATCTGACCAAAAGGTCATATGAAATAACCCTGAGAACCTCTTGATATTCTTGACTCAAAAATTTTACATGAATATTTTTTTAAAATGAATGATTGTTGTGTACGCACACATTTAAGGTGCAACTAAATTATTGTTAAATTCTTAATTTTTTTTTTTATTATTGTAGAAAAAGTTAAATGTTTTTAAAAGATTAAAGAAAACAAATTGGATGATAGATTACGTTTCTACACACTTCACACATGCATTTCAAACTAAATGTTTGCTCCTTTTATCACCTCCAACCTTATTTAGTAAATGACCCATAAGTTCTAGTTCTTTATCAACTTCTGACCTTGTATTTTGTTTTAATTCTATTACAAAGTCTTGGCGTAATAAATTTGTACATAAGTCATTAAAAAGGATAAAATATATTGTACTGATATTTCTGGAATTTCTATTATTAAAATCTGTCTTTCAGGAACTATCGTGCTAGAGCTTTCAAAAGAGAAGTCCAATGCAAGTTTATTAGACCGACAACTGAATCAGTTCCAGACCTCCATTAACAGGGTGGAAAGTGAACTCAGTTCACAGATCCGATATCTGACACAGGTGTGTGTCCACGTGCCCTCACACTGGTATACAATGTAGTAACTGTATACGAGGAGATTTATATAAGGAAGAGGCAGCACTGTTTTGAACAGTCTGAGATCTTTGAACTTTCTGCTGTTTGACTGACACTATAGAGACCCTTGGTGGAAGAAATCTAATTTGTTAAATGATCTGTTGCTGTATTGTACTAACTTTCTCTTTTCTATTCTTTGAGTAAAGGTGGCAACAGGTCAGCCTCATGAGGGGTCAACATACTCCGCCAGAAAAGACTGTCAGATGGCCCTTAACCGTGCAGAATATGCCCGTGTTAAACTGGGAGAGCTGGGACGAACCTGTGAGATAATGCTTGATCCACAGACATAAACTTGTACTGAAGGGACCTTTTGCTTTGTAATATCTGGCAGCAGACCTGATGGTTAAGGTCGAACGGCTTGTTTCATGATCTTTTTGGAGACTGTCTCCTAGCCATTATGTAAGGGAAACTCTGACAACAACCCAGTGATTTACTGGAAAACATCCATTGTTGTAAAATTGCACCAAAGCGTTTGTCTATAAAAAGGTTACATATTTACTTATTTTTCCTGTTATTACTCTTGAAAAGTTTTGTCAAAATTAAAAAATTACTTTTTTTTTTTTTTTTTCCACAATATTTTATTGAAGGGAACATAGATTCTCCATAATCATTTTGTTGTCTTGTTCATCATGTTGTGATCATGCCAATTATACAGCAAAAGGTTTAAAGGTTACACTTAACATGGGAGACGATATCAATTATTACCACGAAAACAGTTAAAATATAAATATTCATCATACACGCATCCATTCTACACAAACATCAGTTACTATTATATGGATCCATATAGTGACATTTAGGTATTTATCAGAGGATGACCATTTGCCTGCTAAATCTTAGGTTCATGGTACCATTTTTTTCTACTGTTGTTTTTTTACTTGACATGGAAAGTACAGAAAGTTATTTAATATTCTCAATTGTACAAGAAATTCATAAGTAATAAGTTGCTTCATATAACATGCATATACAGCTTGTAATTGTCATCTTGATGATATCTTTAAATTATTAATGAAACTTTTATTAATTATATAATTAAATATTTTCAATATAGCAGGAGCTGAACTGCCAAGTGGACCAATTCAGTAAACAAAACAAAGTCTCCTAGATTTCTGAGATTTAACAAATATTTTAAAAAATAAATAAGTAGGAATGATCAAGTTGTCTGGGTTTATGTGACCATATACTCCTGGCGCTTGTTAAGGCGAACTTGACACAATGATACTGCCCCAACACCTACGTATATGGCAGCAGCAATGAAGCAGTTGATTCCAACTTGGTTGTAGAGTCCATAAATTGTCTGAGGCGGATTCTTGCTGTTGAAGATAATGGGCAAACCAATTCTTAGTTAACATTTGCATGAGGAAATGTCCAATCAGTGCAAAAGTTCTCACTCTGAATGTAATTAAGAGTTGGATTCATATATACATGTATAATATATAGACTATACATAAGTCAACAGTCCTAAGAGATATTTGATCAGATTGTTCTTAATTAAAACATGACAGAGGAGGAACTCACTCTTCACGGATGTCTTCCTCAGTGAAGGGAACATCTTCAATCAGAACAGCTGATTTTGCACAGAAGAAGATCCCCAACATGGACTGAAAAAGAGGGGAGAACAACAGAGGTTTGTTGTGAATCTTTAATGTAAAATTATGAAAGGACACCCCATATATGTCTATCAGAATACAGTATAAAAGATAAAAAGAGCCTAAGAAGTTATTACACTGCCTGGGCAAAAAAGAAAAGTTGCATACTCTAATATTTTGTTGGACTGCCTTTGATTATGGCACACATTCATTGTGGCATAGTTTCGACACCCTTATGCAACTTCACATTTATTTCAGTCCAGGGTTGCATTCATTTTTGGCCAAGATCTTCTATTGATGACGGGAGAGTCGAACCACTTCTTAAAGTCTTCTCCAGCACATCCCAAAGACTTTCAATGAGGTTAAGATCAGGACTCTGTCGTGATTCTGCCAATTCATGTGTGAAAATATTTCTTCATGCTCCCTGAATCCCTCTTTCACAATTTGAGCCTGATGAATCTTGACATTGTCGTCCTGGAAAATCCATTGATAGGATAACCTGGTCATTCAGGTAGTAAGGTGACTTCATTTTATTGCACATAACGTTGCTGAGCCTAGACCTGACAAACTGAAGCAACTCCAGATCATTACACTGCCTCCAGTGGCTTGTACAGTGGGCATTATGCGCTTCCCTTATTAGCCTGACACAGGGGTGAGGCCAGAAATTATAGAGGGAATGGGCTTTGATAAAGCAAAGTGGGTAAATCGCATTATTTGAGAATTGCAAGCAAAATTCCCATCAGCCACTGTAGGCTGCTACTACAAAAAAACTTGAACAAGCAAGCAAAATAAATATGAACACAACCACAATTACAGTTTAACATTTTTAAACTAAATATTGAGAAAATGTTTGTACTTACCATAGGAGATATCCTACATTATCAGTCTGAGATGACTGGGCTTTTGGTTAAACACAGAGATGATCTAACCACAGTCGAGTGTCTCTGTCAGTTCACGTTCCAAGGAGAGCTGAGATAAATTGCTTAGGCAGACAGTAAGCATAGAGGACCGTAGAAATGTTTTTATGTGATTTGTTGTGGAGAATAGCCTTTCAACACTCCATGATATCATTGGAAGAGTAATACAGAAATGTGAAAAAGTCTTAAGATGGATATTTATAACTTCATCTTTGGTGTGTCAGTAGGAAATATACATGTTAGACACCCAAACATTCTTTTTGCAAACAGAATTGCATAGAAAAGAAGAACAGGAAGCCCTACAACAGATGGAATGGCCCCCACTGAACATCGAGTCAGTCTGAGATTACATGAAGAGGCAGAAGCAATTAAGACAGCCTAAATAGATAGAAGAACTGTGGCAAATTCTACAAGAAGCCTGGAACATCCTAAAAGTGTTCATTTATCAATTAACATCATACAAAGTCCAGTAAACCAAATAAAGCTGTCAAAGTCCAGTAAACAAAACAAAAAAACTGTATCCGGGTGTACCTACAAGAAATGGTGCTGTTCTGAAGACAAAGGTGGTCACACCAAATATTGATTTAGATTTTTTGGTTTAATGGACTTTGTATGATGTTAATTGATAAATGAAAACTTTTTATGGCATTATTTTTGAAGACATCCTCATAATGCAAAATGTTTCACAAGTGCTTAAAAACTTTGCACAGTTCTGTAAGTGCTCATATAATTTTGTTCATGTTTAGAAAGATGTCCTCAGAATGTTATCCAACTCCTCAATGAGTGATGGGAGCCCCTGTCCAGCATACGTCTTCCTTTTTAGTTGCCGCATGAGGTTGTTAGAGAGTCTTGGTCTCCAAAAGTGTTTGAACCAGGTAAACCGTCTACAGCAGCACGCATAAAGCCATAAGTGTCTGTATGAAAACAGCTGTTCAGCTCCATTAATTGACGATCTAACGCCTCATTCCAAAGATTGTTTTAAATGCTGGCACATTTCCCAAGTGTGCTTGTGATAACTGATGGAGCCAATTTTGCTGGAAGTTTCCTTTCTTGGAGTGACGTGACATCCCATTTGTCAATGCCATGTTTTTCCATCAAGTCTTGTGTTAGAGCTGGAGCACTTTCTCAAAATCATGTTTTGTATTGCCCCTGAACTCTAATAGATTTAATTTCAGTCCCTTGTTTAAATGAATGAAGTCTGTGACCGATACAGCAGGTGACTGGAGTCCTTTGGTTGCAAAAGCTCATCTCAAAGAATTTTCCAAAAGTCACTAAAAGAAACAAGAACTTTTTTTGTTGGCATTTGTTGCAAAAGAGATTCTTCTAGTTTAGTTAGGCCACTGCTGGTTTCAGAATACCCAGTGAGTGTTTCTAAAACCGCATCAAGTAGTATTAGGATCTTAGTGATTGAGCCTGATTTGGAGCCCCATCTTGTGCCAACTGACCTCTCCAACTCCAAACAATGCCGATCTGGATGTAACTCCTTTTGAATTTCCATGAATCATGCATGACAACTAGTCATAAAGCTGTGAACAGTATTCAGTGTTTCAAAGAATGTACTCACTTGTCACAAAGATAACTTTGCAAAAATGCACAGAGCAAGATTAAGAAGGTTTTAACTACAGTGTACGTAGACAGCCTGAGGAAAGGTGCATTTAAGGATGACTTGCACTCCCCCTTTTACTCCTGACATCACATAAGTGCAGTCAAAACAATCTGGGGATCCAGGTTTTGTGGCGCCAACAGTTGAAGGATTTTCTCTGAAATTCCATCAACCGTCGTGTCATACGTATCCAGAAATCCAATGGCCCTTACTTTTACAAGACACTTTCCAAATAGCGAATGCACACTGCAACAAGTACTCTTTTCAATAAATCTTTACATTCGTCTGCACAAAACAGAACAATATCAAGCACAATGCCAATGTGTTCCCGATTTCTTTCCACAAAAGACACATTTATCCGGTCTCTGTTTAGCTGATCCATTACATTACCTCTGCCCTCGGGTTGATGACTTTGTCTGTAAGCAGCCAGTTTAGCTTGTGAATTTAGGTGCCCTTTACTAACCTGATACTTCATGCAGGTTTGACTTAGAGGTTTCCAGTCTCTAAATCCATCACGTGAAAATTTGATCTCGCTTTGATCTAGAAAATGCCCATAGGCTTTACAAAAAAATCGCATCACCCGCAGTGCTGTACGCCAACCAGCTGAATTTCTTATACCACCACGAGAAAAAACTGCGGTGTTTTCCTGATATTATAGTAAATGGAAATCTTTGCAAATTAGGCTGCATGGGTGGCTCATCCAGTGAAGACAATCCCGTTGCAGGTTTCCCCGTGTCATTTGAAGTTGATGCCAGTGGTTCAATGCCAGACGGCCCGGGTTCATTAGCAGACGGCCCGGGTTCATTAGAAAACGGCCCGAGTTCATTAGTAGACGGCCCGGGTTCATTAGTAGATGGCTTGGTTTCAACTCCGTAAACTGTACAACATTAATATTACGTGTTTACATCATACAGGTAATGTCACATGGGTGGATCTAACAGAAATCATTGAATACGATTGGATTCAGGGGCCTGCGATGGATATTCCGATATTATATTCTTATTTTACACAATCAATTACCAAATTACCAAAATATAATTGGATTATTTTATTCAGCTCTCTTTATTCTACACATTGGGACATCCACAACAACCAAATAAGGTACTTCAGATGTTGAAGAAAAAAAACATATACAGATAAATAATATCGTTTGATGACAGCTAATTTTTCAGTTTAGTCCAATTCAAAATACATATGTACCCATGAATTGTTTCCATCTATCCGTGCTATCTGTGTTTTTCTTGGCTACAACTTCCACAGTTGTAATGAAAAATTCTGTTACAGTTAACTGGGATAAATGTTAGTAAGGGTGTTGATGTTTAGATGTGTGAAGTCTTATAACTAATGCTGGGCAGCAGCTGATTTCTATTTCCCTCATTAGTGCTGTTCAGAATGTCGGTGTTGTCAAGATGTTTCACATGGTTGAACTGCTCCATGGTCCTTTAAAAAGGCTAATTCTCATGTAAAATTAAAATGGGTCGCATGCGCAACGATATCAATAGAAGCCCGAATTACTCGCGCATGTGAGACGCTCTGCGTTTGTCACAAGAGCTGGCAGTTTACCACGCAGCACTGATAGCAGAGCGCAGATTGGCTTTAATTTGGGCACATCCATGTGCCAAATGAAAAGTGTATTTAGCGCTCATAAAATTAAATTAATGTAATAAGGTTGCTTCATCACCTGACGGAAATGCGTACGAACGAGGCTGACATGAGAGTATTAAAATAAAGATAAATCTTAAAAAGGGTCTATATCGATATTTACGCGTTGTATCGATATCATTGGATCGATGTATCGTTACACCCCTAATTATAATATAATTATAATGGTTATACTGTATGTTTACATTAAATTAATGTTGTTATATGGTCAAATCAAGGTGGGGATAATTATGTATTTAAAAGGCCTTCACATGCTATAGTTCCGACACCTGCTGTTATGTTCCCTATGACAGGCTGCTTATAAAAAGGTAGTTACATATCTATAACATATCTATTTTTGCATATTTGTAACATATCCATGTATTTAATCAATGAAAATCCAAATGTACAAATATTTGCGATAATTATATTGGTGAAATAAAATTCCTGCCGTTGGAAAATAATCCCATTAGCTACAGCTAGCAAGCAATGTAACTAAAATTATAATTCTTACCAGCATAATGACTCCCCATATGCTCAACACGATGCCACAGGCGGCCAGTTTGGGCCCACAGAATAAAAGCGATGGCATTTTATCCGAGATCGCCCACCGATTCTTCCTCACAACAATTGGGGAGAAAAAGATGCTACATTCAGTCGATGTGACAGTCTGCCTCTTGCCTTTTCTACCTAATCGTCATTTTTCGGCTGCACTCGTGTTAATTCGGCTATTTCCGCAAGGATATTCCATAATACTCGGCTATTTTCGTGTGGATATTGTTACGACGCATCACCTCCCACCTTTTACCATAGTTGAGAGAGCAACGGTCAACAAGCGTGTTACGATCCCTCTGGCTATATTTCTCTGTATCCTATTTTGAAAAAACGGATTTTATGCAGCTATGTTTGTTTGTAAATTTTGATATTTTCAATAAAAAAAGAAAACAAGCGTGTTACGACAGTAAGTCACCATTTGCAGACACCATACAAATCAATAGGGAGAGCCGTAAACTGACACCTACCTGTCGCAAAAGTAACAGTGTTTTCTTTTATAAAATAGCAAATACATCGTAGTAAACTCAACACAGAGTTGACTCCAAAAGGATTGTTTAGTGTAAAACATTGAAGATTAGCGGACAGGCGGCCAATTAATTAAGTGATGAGCTGTTTTCTCACAAAAGCAGTTTATTCAGCATCCTCAAGCATCTCCTTCGTTGACATCCATAAAAAAAGACCAAGATTTCAAGTCCTGTCGGAAATATGACTTTTACTAGCTAGGCGCAAAATGTCCTAAATATGAGTGGAAACTAGATGATTGGCGCGTTGAAGTCCTCCCGGGAAGTTCGTACTATACGAGGTCGTTAAATCGTAAATACGATGTGATGTGCATTCAAGCGATTTTAGCCAGAAAATTGAACCGACCCATTTAGCAATTGTAATATTTCTTTCTCTCTTTTTCACATACTAGCATAGGCAGGAATCTTTTTTTCACCAATTACAAAAAAATATATAAACAAATCAAGCACAAAAGGTGCGCATTTAATGCTGTAAATTCCTATCATACTTGTGCAACCACATTTATTGATAGGAAATTTAGTTTAGTTGAAAACACTTTTTGTTGAATAAACCAGCTAAATTAGTCTTATTTTCTGGGAGGTTTTATCGCCATTCTTCATCAACAATATAAAAAAAAATGCTTGCAATCTAAACTGCACAGTCAAAATACTCTAAAATAATTTAAACTGAATTATTACCAAAAACAATTTGTTTCCACCGTGATACTTAAATTGACACGCCACCAACTCGGAAATTCAGGGCTCAAAGAAAACCCAGAATTTCCCAATCGTAATAAGGACTTTGTGGTGTTGTTTATGTGCGCTTAAGGGATAGTTCACCCTAAAAATTGTAATTCTCTCATTATTTATGTACCCTGATGCCATCCCAGATGTGTATGACTTTCTGTCTTCAGCAGAACACAATTTAATTTTAGAAGAAGATAGAGCTCTGTCAGGTCCTTATAATGGAGGTACACGGGTGCCAGCACGTTAACGGTCCAAAAGTCATATTTAAATAAAAGTAATCCACACGCAGTTGATCAATGAATGTCTTCTGAAGCAAATCGCTAAGTTTGTGTAAAAAATAAATCGATGATTAAAAAAAAGTGCTTTCTGCCAGCAGCTAACGCATCACGCGGTTGTAAGAGCGTCGCCGAGTTCACAAGAATTCAGAAGTGTTGCTTATTTACTACAGAAGAATGAATGTCACACAAGAGTTTGGCGATTTCAAAAGTTAAATTTAAAAACTTTTTAATTATCAACTTGTTCCTTTACATAAACCTATTGATTCACTTCTGAAGTCATTCGTTGATCGATTGGAGTCGCATGGATCAATTGGAGTCGCATGGATTACTTTTATACAGCCTAAATATGACTTTTGGACCGTCAAAGTGCTGGCACCCATGTACTTCCATTATAAGGACCTGACAGAGCTCTATCTTCTTCTAAAATTAATTTGTGTTCTGCTGAAGAGAGACAGTGTTACACATCTGTAACAGGGCAACAACAGGGTAAGTGAATGAGAGAATTTAAATTTTTGGGTGAACTATCCCTTTAACTTGAAAATATGATCATTACAAATGCACTATTTCTTCAAGCCCAGACTTTCCAAGTTGGGGGTGTGTTGATTTAAGAATCATGGTGAAAGCAAATTGTTATTGGTTATAATTCAGTTGTCCTTGAGGATTTTGACAGTTTAGTTTGCCAGCATTTTTATACTGATAATGAAGAATAAGGATAAAAAATTGCCAGATTAATTTAGCTGGTTTATGCAGTGACAAGCGTTAGCAACAAAACTGCATTTCCCATCATTATATGTGGTCAATGATAAAATAGGTAGATAAAGCATTAATTTCACACTTAATGCGTGATGGCTTTGTCTTCATTTTGTTGCATTGGTACTAAAAAGGAGAGAAAGAAATATGAAATTGCAAAACGGGAAATTTCCAACCTTGTAAATAGTGACTAAAAACTAAATGTTTTTCAATTTGGTTCGTAAAACTGTATTTTTTCGTTCCAGTTCAGAAGTTCTGCAGCCTCCTTTCCAAAAGGTTACCGGTATGAATAAAAGTACGGTTAATAACGTTCTTTTAAAAATGACGGTTCTCTTCTCTAAGAGGTGGGTGAAAACCAATTTTAGTGTTGCCAGATCAACAACATGGTCTGGAAAAACAAGCCCAATATAATCCACTAATCCACAATCACCAAAAGCAATATTTTTTTTCCTGTGTGCTGGTTTATTTATCAGCATAGAAATCATATCAAGCCTACAGTTAAGTAACAGTTAAGTATAATTATATTTACAGATCTGCTTCTGAGACAAAACCTGGTAGCACCAAATCTGTATTAATGCATCACATCTAACAATAATTCAGTGAAGACTTGGAAACATCTGAAAAATTTAGTTCCCTCTCGAGAGGTCTCTCCTATTGCGTAAGTAGCTTACGCTATGGGAAAACTCAGTTTCTCGAGAAATATTGAAGTCTTTATGTAAAACGCATTGCAGCTGCACAGCAGACAGCAATGAGCGAGGCAGCTCGGTCATTGGCTGTGCTGCGGCAACTTGCTCGAACCAATGACGGGGCGACTCTGAACGCGCGACCAATGAGCACGCTTCACGCCCGCACGATCAGAGCCCGCCAAGATTGGCGTGGCTAAAGCTATATATTAGGCGCCCCGTCATGAGAGTTCTTTAGATTTAATCTCCTTCAGCAAAGATCTTCTCTTCGCTGGATCCTCCCGCCGTCGACAAGCCTACAGCAGGACTGCTACGAGGACGCCGGCGCCTTCAGCCGCCTTCAAAGCCTTCTGCTACGCCATCCGGCGCGCATCACCTTGATATCCTTTTACTAAGCTACTTTGCAAGTGTTCGCCTCTGCAACGCTTTTTTGTCATTTAGTAAAAGAGCAAATTCGAGGCGTTGTTTCAAATGCCTTTGACCTGCGCCTCGTGCAGAGGCCCTCTTCCTGACGGGGACCGTCACATTTTCTGCGCTCGCTGCCTGGGACCTGACCACGCAGAAGCTGCTCTCACTCGAGGCGGATGCCCCGAATGTGACTCCGTTTGCCTCACCGAGCTGCGCGCTCGCTTTGCCGCCTTCGCCGCGAACGAGCCTGCTACCACCGTGCTGCCATCCCCTCTGTTCGAGCCGCGCAAGAAAAAGCGGCGCTCACGGAGGCCACCAGAGCACGCGGACTTCAGTGACGTCACGCCGGGCCAGTACCCGCGTGCTTCACCACCACCCGAGGAATCCCTGCCGCCAGTTCAATTCACGCAGGCAGACCAGCACCCCTCCGGAGCGGTGGGTCTCGTCTTGTTCGGCGCTTCAGGGGACGACGATGAAAAGGATGACAGCCTTTCCATTGACGCTGCATCCGACGACTGGCCGGGCTCGGCCTTTGACCCCGCGCCGTCGACATTAGCGGACACGAGCACGGGCACCAGCATGGACTCAGAGATCGTCCGCATCCTGTCCAAAGCTGTGGAAGACCTCCGGAAGAACCCGCCCGCAGCCGGCTGGACGAGTGGTTCCTGCAAGGCATTACCCAGTCCCCTTACAGGCGGCTGGAAATGTCTGTACAGCAGTCAATGGGCCAGTCACAGAACTCGCTCACCTGCAATCAAACGCCATTTTAACGGCAACACACAGAAATCACAAAAAGAGTAATTTTCTGCCTGTGTCACTAAGGGGTCATGTGTCCACACTAAAGTGCGCATTCCCACATATCAATACTGTCCAAACAGTGCCAAATAATTCCCCAGCTCAAGCTGGACGCCCCATAAATGTGGATCGTGTGCCTGTTGTCATGTATGCACCACTACACACAAGCACTGTTCCCACAGTTATAAACACTTCCCCAGTAAAAGCGGGAAATACTATAAAAGTAGCGCGCGTGCCTGCTGTCATGCATGCACCCCTACACACAAACACTGTATGCATGCCCAAAAACATTTTTATGAAAATGGCGCGCGTGCCTACTACGGTATATGCACCCCCACCCATAAGCGCTGCCCATACAGTTTCAAACAGTTCTCTGGCTCATGCCACGAGCATCACAGATGCGACGCGCGAGCCAAGAAACTCCCCGCTAAGAACGGGAAGCTTTATGAAAGTGGCGCGCGTGCCTATTACAATGTATGCACCCCCACCGTAAACACTATCTATAAAGTTTAAAACATTTCTCCAGCTCATGCTGTGAGCATTACGGAGATAGCGCGCATGCCTGTAATCTCACACGCACCCCTGCACTCGGCACTCAACAAAGCTGCTCAGCGCGCTCCCGCGCCTCTGAGAGCTGTAAGCTCAGTGTTAGCACAAGGCAATTCGCCGGCAGGGCCCATACATCACTGCGACACGCCCCTAGCCAGCATTCAGCCCATATCTGTGCGAGCAAAAGCCTGGGAAAAAATCCCCGACATGCCGAAATGGGTTTTGAACATAATAAAACACAGTTACTCGCTTCAATTCGCTCGCGGACCACCCCGCTTTTCAGCGGTGGTCGCGATGAAAGTGAGGAAAGATGTTTCACATGTTCTACGCACCGAGGTGCTCAAACTGATAGAGAAGGGCGCTATAGAAACTGTTCCTCCCTCTATGAGCGAGGCGGGTTTTTACAGCCGCTACTTTCTCGTCCCGGAAAAGGACGGTGGCCTCCGCCCCATCCTAGATCTCAGACATCTGAACAAAGCTTTAATGATTCAGCTCGTTCAGAATGTTAACGACCAAACATATCCTCGCGCAAGTTCAGCCCGGGGATTGGTTTCTATCAGTGGATTTGAAAGACGCTTACTTTCACATTCGATTGTGCCTCATCACAGGCCATTTCTGAGATTCAGCTTTGAGGGACAGTCATACCAGTACACAGTACTACCATTCGACCTATCATTGGCCCCCGTACATTCACGAAATGTATGGACGCAGCACTTTCCCCCTGAGACAGCGGGAGTGCGAATATTGAATTACCTCGACGATTGGCTAATCCTAGCACAATCAGAGAGTCAGTTAACGACGCACAGATCTTGGATTATCAGCCATCTAGAATGCCTGGGTCTGAGAATCAATTTTGTAAAGAGCGTGCTATCCCCCAGCCAGAATATCTCTTTTCTGGGAATAGTGCTAGACTCAGTGCAGATGACGGCGCGCCTCTCATCAGAGCACGCTCGCTATTCGGCGCCTTGCAACATCATTCAGAGCGGGCGCGCGCGCCCCCGTCGAACGATTTCAAAGGATGCTCGGTCTCATGGCCTCGGCATCAGCTGTACTCCAGCTAGGATTGTTGCACATGCGTCCTGTCCAAGGCTAGCTCAAGTGCCGTGTCCCCACTCACGTGTGGCGCTCGGGCCACTTTTTAATCAGAGCGAATCACGGCTGTATAAAAGCCCTGACGCCCTGGAAGGCCGTCGACTGGTATCAAACCAGCGTGAGTCTGGGCGTGAACACATGGAGAAAAATTATCACGACAGATGCCTCCAAAATAGGATGGGGGGCCCTTTACGAGGGCAGGCCTGTCTCCGGTTTTTGGTCAAACCCGGAAAAGCGCCTACATATAAACTGTCTGGAAATGAAAGCGGTCGCCTTGGCTCTCAGAGCCCTGCTTCCGTACCTGAAAAACGAACACGTCCTGGTCCGAACGGACAACATGACGGTAGTATCGTATATAAATCGGCAGGGCTCCCTGCACTCTATGGCCAGGGAGCTCATTTTATGGTCACAGCACAACCTGCGCTCGCTGAGAGCAGCGCATGTGCCAGGCGTCCTGAACCAGGGAGCGGACATGCTGTCCAGAGACAAAGTTCTCCCAGGAGAATGGTCTCTCCACCCCCTGACGGTTCAGTGGTTATGGCAAGCCTTTGGCGAGGCAGAGGTCGACCTCTTCGCCTCCAGGGAAAATGCGCACTGCCCTCTTTTCTTCTCAAAGAGCACGGACGCGCTCGCCCAAGTCTGTATGCTTTTCCCCCGATCGCGATGCTACCTCAGGTCAACAGTCGGATCAGGGAGGTGAAATGTGCAGTGCTCCTGGTAGCCCCAATCTGGAAGAACCAGACGTGTTTTCCAGAACTAATGCAGATGATGCAATCTGCCCCATGGCCGATTCCGTTGAGGCTGGACCTCCTCAGGCAGGCCAACGGGATGATTCTTCATCCCCGCCCCGATCTGTGGGCCCTTCATGCATGACCCCTCAACGGGTTCCAGAGAACCTCCCCAGCGGAGTGTTGAGAACCATCACTGAGGCGCGAGCGCCCTCTACGAGGCGCTTATATGCCCAAAAGTGGAAAGTGTTCAGTGACTGGTGTGATACCAAGAGCTTGAACCCCAAATCGTGCGAGATACCAAGTGTACTCGCCTTTTTGCAAGAACTGCTGGAGGCGGGCCGCAGATGAAAGCGACGCTAATTTACTCTGCCCGGTCAGGGCGCTCAGAGTATACTTGGAACGTTCTGCCCCGTTCAGACAGACGGAACAATTATTCGTATGCTTTGGCGGCCGCACTAAAGGTCTCGCAGTTTCAAAGCAAAGAATATCGCGCTGGATAGTAGATGCTATAGCGCTGGCTTATGAAGCCAAGGGCCTTCAATGCCCCTTAGGCGTCAGAGCTCACTCTACGAGGAGCATGGCCTCCTCGTGGGCGTGGTCGAGTGGGATACCCATTGAGGATATTTGTGCGGCGGCAGGCTGGGCCTCGCCTTCGACATTTATCAGGTTTTATAACCTACAAGTCCCCTCATTGCATTCCAACATTCTATCAGCCTGACTGTAGTATGGACTGGAGTACGTATATGCTGAGCATTATCTCCTCCCTTATAAGGTCCGTCTCTGACTGCCTTAGAGGGTTTTTTATGCATATCAGTAAATAGAAAAATCAGTACATAAGATATGTGCTTGTGTTTTTACAATGAGCGCCCCACCATGGGCCACCTTGGGGCAAAGGCGCTCTGTATTGTCCCATTATATAGCTCGCCGTTGGACGGCTCGTTGAATAATCACTTTGCTTTAAGGCTCAGGCATCTGCCTCTGGCTTTATAGAGCGAAATCAGCACGCACGGCGTTTTGCATGGTGTTCCCATAGCGTAAGCTACTTACGCAATAGGAGAGACCTCTCGAGAGGGAACGAGAGGTCTGAGAGGAGGGAACGAGTATTGCGTAAGTTGCCGTGCTTGTGCTTGGTCAGTCGCTTCAGTCGATTGAACCTAAAGAACTCTCATGACGGGGCGCCTAATATATAGCCTTAGCCACGGCAATCTTGGCGGGCTCTGAGCGCGCGGGCGTGAAGCACGCTCATTGGTCGCGCGTTCAGAGTCGCCCCGTCATTGGTTCGAGCAAGTTGCCGCAGCACAGCCAATGACCGAGCTGCCTCGCTCATTGCTGTCTGCTGTGCAGCTGCAATGCGTTTTACATAAAGACTTCAATATTTCTCGAGAAACGGAGTTTTCCCATAGCGTAAGCTACTTACGCAATACTCGTTCCCTCCTCTCAGGGAACCGAGGTTACGTTAGTAACCGAGTCGTTTTTACCTCTAATAATGTTTTGCTTGTATCTGGATTAGCCGTGTATGTATAGGATAGTTGATAAAAGGTCTTCATTCAGACACTGCTTCATCCACAATGGGTAATTAGGCAAAGAAATGTGCCGTTTACTTTAAGATCAAAGCACTTTTAATTTGAAACATGAAGCGGAGCAGTTCCAAAAGAAACTTTAGTTTCATGAAAAAAATTATCAGAGCAAAATTAATCAGTTATAACAGGTTACCAGCGTTTAAAAATAATGTTTTCACTCCGGAACAATTGAAAATCACTTTGTTCCACTTTTCGATTACGTTCTGCTAAACATGTTGTTCGTTTTCTCTTAAGTACTAACTTCCCAAGAGTACTCGACCGCACCAATAGAATGTCAATTTGACCGCCGTTTGATGCATTGCTAAGCTAACCACGGAGCTCTAAAATGATGCTGACCTTGCAGGTTCCTCTTAATAGCAGGGCTCTGGTATTTCGTTTGCACTCGTGTTTCATCGGCTACTCGGATGTTTTCGTATGGAAGTTGCGAAGGTTGTGTGCGATCATTTGATTGGCTCAGTGCGGACACGCCTTGTCTTGGACTCGCATTGTACTCTGGGAATTTTTAGTTCGAACTATTATGTTGCGTGCATGCCGATTACAAGGAACTTGTATTATTTATACATAAGAAATATCGCATCCATTATTTATACAGTAAATCAGTGCATGACTCCAACAATAATATTACACCTGTTTTGAAAATTATCAGCCATACATAGAGGCAGCCTGATTGAAACTCGACTAGATTGTTTTTTATTTGTGTCATTTCTGTTATTTTGGTCTCATCATTCCAGCATGACCTCGGCTTCCACGAAGGTAAAAGATTCGCTTTATCTATTCTTTTAATCAGAAAAATAATTATGTAACCAATAAATGAACTAGATATATGAATGTCCGTCAGGTGGGCGAGATTTTCTCGGCTGCAGGTGCTGCATTCACTAAACTGGGCGAACTGACCATGCAGCTGCATCCAGTGGCAGACTCTTCTCCAGCAGGGTAAGAGGACTCTAACATATGGATACAGAATCTTAGTTGTGGTCCTCTCACCTTTGATATTTGCTTGTGAATTATCTGCTATTTGTTTATTAAGAATGATTAAGATGATTACCAAAACATATGCTTACACAAGCAAGAGGAGGAAGGTCAGTGTTGTTTAACCGAGTCCTTTTCCCTGTGCATTCATCTCCTTACTACCTCTCAGTGCCAAATGGACCGACACCGAGATCGAGATGCTGCGTTCTGCAGTTCGGCGCTTTGGTGATGACTTGAACAGCATCAGCTCAGTCATAAAGGAGCGTACTGTGTAAGAGCCTGAAGACCTCCACCTTCAATTTTACATCAGGTCTTGGGTAGTTAACATGAAATTTGATGCAGTGACAGAAGTGCCATATTGTACTTCATTGATAATACAAAAAAAAAAAAGAAAGATTTGTTACACCACAAAACTATTTAAGTGAACTGCAAAAAAGCTAAATGCAGATAAAATGTGATGAAAAAACATTATTCATTTATTTATATTAACCTGTCGTAGCGCCAAACATATACACTTTCTCTTACACATTCAAATATTTTGTTTTGCAATTTACCATTCACTATTTCACCATTTAATTGAACGGCAAAAATAAAAACTAAAAGGTGATAAATTATGATTAATGTTTTTTAAATATTATATATATACACTCACCTAAAGGATTATAAGGAACACCATACTAATACTGTGTTTGACCCCCTTTCTCCTTCAGAACTGCCTTAATTCTACGTGGCATTGATTCAACAAGGTGCTGAAAGCATTCTTTAGAAATGTTGGCCCATATTGATAGGATAGCATCTTGCAGTTGATGGAGATTTGTGGGATGCACATCCAGGGCACGAAGCTCCCGTTCCACCACATCCCAATGATGCTCTATTGGGTTGAGATCTGGTGACTGTGGGGGCCATTTTAGTACAGTGAACTCATTGTCATGTTCAAGAAACCAATTTGAAATGATTCGAGCTTTGTGACATGGTGCATTATCCTGCTGGATGTAGCCATCAGAGGATGGGTACATGGTGGCCATAAAGGGATGGACATGGTCAGAAACAATGCTCAGGTAGGCCGTGGCATTTAAACGATGCCCAATTGGCACTAAGGGGCCTAAAGTGTGCCAAGAAAACATCCCCCACACCATTACACCACCACCACCAGCCTGCACAGTGGTAACAAGGCATGATGGATCCATGTTCTCATTCTGTGTACGCCAAATTCTGACTGTACCATCTGAATGTCTCAACAGAAATCGAGACTCATCAGACCAGGCAACATTTTTCCAGTCTTCAACTGTCCAATTTTGGTGAGCTCTTGCAAATTGTAGCCTCTTTTTCCTATTTGTAGTGGAGATGAGTGGTACCGGTGGGGTCTTCTGCTGTTGTAGCCCATCCGCCTCAAGGTTGTGCATGTTGTGGCTTCACAAATGCTTTGCTGCATACCTCGGTTGTAACGAGTGGTTATTTCAGTCAAAGTTGCTCTTCTATCAGCTTGAATCAGTCGGCCCATTCTCCTCTGACCTCTAGCATCAACAAGGCATTTTCAGCCCACAGGACTGCCGCATACTGGATGTTTTTCCTTTTCACACCATTCTTTGTAAACCCTAGAAATGGTTGTGCGTGAAAATCCCAGTAACTGAGCAGATTGTGAAATACTCAGACCGGCCCGTCTGGCACCAACAACCATGCCATGCTCAAAATTGCTTAAATCACCTTTCTTTCCCATTCTGACATTCAGTTTGGAGTTCAGGAGATTGTCTTGACCAGGACCACACCCCTAAATGCATTGATGCAACTGCCATGTGATTGGTTGATTAGATAATTGCATTAATGAGAAATTGAACAGGTGTTCCTAATAATCCTTTAGGTGAGTGTATATATACACACACACACACACACAATGAGCCAAAATATTATGACAGGTGAAGGGCAAACCTTGATTATCTCCTAACAAGGCCACATGTCAAGTCTGGGTAGATTAGATGGTAAGACAACAATCAGTTCTCATAGTCAAAGTGTTGAATGCAGGAGAAATGGGCAGGAGTAAAGACCTGAGCGACTCTGACAAGGACCAAATTGTTATGTCCAGATGACTGAGTCAAAGCATCTCTGAAACGGCAAGGCTTGTGGGGTGCTCCCGCTCAGCAGTGGTGAGTACCTACTGTTAGTAGTCCAAGGAGAGACAAACCGGTAACAAGTTGTTAGGTGCCCAAGGCTCATTGATGCGCGAGGGCAACGAAGGATATCCTGTCTGGTCAGAACCGACAGAAGGTCTACTGTGACAAATGTCACAGAAACTTTTAATGATGGTTACGGGAGGAATGTGTCACAACACACTGTGCATCGCACCCTATAAATGGGCACTACAGTACCTCTGTAAAAATAAAGCACCTACAATGTAGGTGAATGTCAGAACTGAACTTTGGAGCAGTGGAAGAAGGTCACCTGGTCTGATGAGTCCCGTTTTCTTTTACATTACACGGACGGCCTTGTACGGGTACGCCGTTTACCCGGGAAAGTGATGGCACCAGGATGCACTGTAAGAAGATGACAAGCCGGTGAAGGAAGTGTGATACTCTGGGCAATGTTCTGCTGGGAAACACTGGGTCCGGCCATTCATGTGGACGTTAATTTGACACGTGCAAACTACCTAAACATTGTTGCAGTCCAGGTACACACCTTCATGCCAATGGTATTCCCTAATGTCAGTGGCCTCTTTCAGCAGGATAATGTGCCCTGCCACACTGCACACATTGTTCGGGAATTGTTTGAGGAACATAATGAAGAGTTCAAGGTGTTGCCCTGGCCTCCAAATTCTTCAGATCTCAATCCAATTGAGCAGCTGTGCGATGTGCTGGACAAACCAGTCTAATCCACTGAGGCTCCACATGCAAAGTACAGGACTTCAAGGATCTGTTGCTAATATCTTGGTGCCAAATACCACAGGACACCTTCAGGGGTCTTGTAGAGTCCATGCCTCTTTGGGTCGGCGCTGTTTTGTCGGTACACAAACAGCATTTTAGGCAAGTGGTCATAATGTTTTGGCTCATCAGTGTGTGTGTGTGTGTGTGTGTGTGTGTGTGTGTGTGTGTGTGTGTGTGTGTATATATATATATAGATATACATACATACATACAACAGTCATAGCACCACAAATATACACTTTCCCTTATTTTCACTTATATATACATTTACATTTTATCTTACATACATTTAACGTGCAGTTCATTGTTTCAGTAAAATCAAGGTGATTAATTATGAATTGTTTTTATAAATATATATACTGGTATATAATTTATTAATTTATATATATCAGTCATAGCACCAAAAATATTTACTTTCCCTCCTATATATATATATATATATATATATATATATATATATATATATATATATATATATATATATACACAGTGAGGAAAATAAGTATTTGAACACCCTGCTATTTTGCAAGTTCTCCCACTTGGAAATCATGGAGGGGTCTGAAATTGTCATCGTAGGTGCATGTCCACTGTGAGAGACATAATCAAAAAAAAAAATCCAGAAATCACAATATATGATTTTTTAACTATTTATTTGTATGATACAGCTGCAAATAAGTATTTGAACACCTGTCTATCAGCTAGAATTCTGACCCTCAAAGACCTGTTAGTCTGCCTTTAAAATGTCCACCTCCACTCCATTTATTATCCTAAATTAATGCACCTGTTTGAGGTCGATTAGCTGCATAAAGACACCTGTCCACCCCATACAATCAGTAAGAATCCAACTACTAACATGGCCAAGACCAAAGAGCTGTCCAAAGACACTAGAGACAAAATTGTACACCTCCACAAGGCTGGAAAGGGCTACGGGAAATTGCCAAGCAGCTTGGTGAAAAAAGGTCCACTGTTGGAGTAATCATTAGAAAATGGAAGAAGCTAAACATGACTGTCAATCTCCCTCGGACTGGGGCTCCATGCAAGATCTCACCTCGTGGGGTCTCAATGATCCTAAGAAAGGTGAGAAATCAGCCCGGAACTACACGGGAGGAGCTGGTCAATGACCTGAAAAGAGCTGGGATCACCGTTTCCAAGGTTACTGTTGGTAATACACTAAGACGTCATGGTTTGAAATCATGCATGGCACGGAAGGTACCCCTGCTTAAACCAGCACATGTCAAGGCCCGTCTTAAGTTTGCCAGTGACCATTTGGATGATCCAGAGGAGTCTTGGGAGAAAGTCATGTGGTCAGATGAGACCAAAATAGAACTTTTTGGTCATAATTCCACTAACCGTGTTTGGAGGAAGAAGAATGATGAGTACCATCCCAAGAACACCATCCCTACTGTGAAGCATGGGGGTGGTAGCATCATGCTTTGGGGGTGTTTTTCTGCACATGGGACAGGGCGACTGCACTGTATTAAGGAGAGGATGACCGGGGCCATGTATTGCGTGATTTTGGGGAACAACCTCCTTCCCTCAGTTAGAGCATTGAAGATGGGTCGAGGCTGGGTCTTCCAACATGACAATGACCCAAAGCACACAGCCAGGATAACCAAGGAGTGGCTCTGTAAGAAGCATATCAAGGTTCTGGCGTGGCCTAGCCAGTCTCTAGACCTAAACCCAATAGAGAATCTTTGGAGGGAGCTCAAACTCCGTGTTTCTCAGCGACAGCCCAGAAACCTGACTGATCTAAAGAAGATCTGTGTGGTGGAGTGGGCCAAAATCCCTCCTGCAGTGTGTGCAAACCTGGTGAAAAACTACAGGAAACGTTTGACCTCTGTAATTGCAAACAAAGGCTACTGTACCAAATATTAACATTGATTTTCTCAGGTGTTCAAATACTTATTTGCAGCTGTATCATACAAATAAATAGTTTTTTTTTTAGATTTTGTCTCTCACAGTGGACATGCACCTACGATGACAATTTCAGACCCCTCCATGATTTCTAAGTGGGAGAACTTGCAAAATAGCAGGGTGTTCAAATACTTATTTTCCTCACTGTATATATATATATATATATTCACTTACGCATTCATATATTTTGTTGTGCAGTTCACCACTCACTATTTCACCATTTAAATGAACTGCAAAAAAAAAAAAAGGTGATTAATTATGAAAACGGTGACCAATCACGACACCACAAACACACACATTCCCTCATACATTTATATAAATCTTTTCTCTGTTTTTACAGTTTAAAAATTATAATAGCAGATTTTAACCTCCCTGTATATATGAGTATTGAGATGCACTGCATAAATATCTTTTTTTGTTTTTCTCATAATCTTGTAGTGCCCAAATTAAGACGACAGTCAAAAGGAAGCTGTATGAGGACAGCAGGGTCCCACTCATTTCAGAGTCCCCTAAAAAAACAATGAAGAAAACCACTGTAACGCTACCACCTACTCCAGCATCAGTGGCCCCCACGGTTATCACTGTGCCAACTTCTCAGGTTGTCGTGACAACAGGATTGCAGAGTGCTCCATCATTACCCCCGGCGATTAAGAACCCTAAACCAGCAGGTGACTCACTTTTAAGACTTATTTAGAGTGGAAGGGAGTTTAGAGTGTTATTTGCAAAATTGCAATCATTAAGAAAAATTCTTGCCTCAATGTAAGTTGTGTTTTTCAGTTTATTTTGGATTTCAATATTTGCCTGTAAATGTGCTCAAGTTCTTTGTCTGTGTGCTCTGTCTGGCTCTTTATCATCAGATGTGACTCTGAGTGCTCTGAACGACTCTGATGTGAACAGCGATTTGGTGGATATTGAAGGGCTTGGAGAGGGCGCCACAAAAAAAACTAACTTTGACCAGGGTGAGTGTCCATCCTCTTTATTAGCATCTAAAGGGTTAGTTCAACCAAATATAAAATCTTATCATCATTTACTCACCCTCATGTTGTTCTAATTCAGTATTTGTGAATTTTCCTTTAAAGTTTGAATAATATAAATTAATTGAACCCTTATATTGTGTTCTGGTCCAAACTGACAGATTAACTTTATTTTTCTTCTGAAATCTGTAGTTAATTTCATCCAGTTGGAATAAAGATCATTTTCATAAAGTTTTATTGGTTTTACTTTTTAAGTGAAAACTACTTAAATATGACATCATTTTAGTAAAAATTACATAACGAAAAAACACATCTTGAAGAAAATATTTCAAAAATATTTATAAACATTTCTTGCAAAAAAGAAAGAAATAGGAATTAATGCGGAGTGCATCTTTTGGCTTTCATTAGATTCTTTAGCGGCTTCATTTTGAGGTGGTAAAACAGATTGTTTATATTAACACAAGTGATTATCTTCATTCGATACAGTTTGCAGATTAAATTTTTCTAATCCGTGTCGGTTTTTGTGAACCTACACCACAGATGTCACACCTGTTTTTACAACTAGCTCCCCTTCATTTTCTTGACTTTTCTATTGATTATATCAGCAATAATTCATTAAATGATGGAGAAGTACTGATGTGCAGTGTAGTGCAGCGAACCTCGGCATGTTAAAGAGATGACTCTGGTGTCTGGAAACAAGTGTGTGTCAGATCACGGTGGACTGCTGCATTATCATGGCTCCTGCGCACATGGATATTTACATATTGCGATATACATGATATAGCAAAACTCTAATCAGTTGTCACTTTATATCGTTGCCACTATATATATCGTCATATCACCCAGCCCTAATATGCAATATGAGAGATTTAGTAACAATCTTAGTCATTTTGGAACACAAAGAGTGTTAGCACAAATGAACACAACACAAGGGTTAATGTATGTTGATGAAAATGTTCTTCTCCTTTTTTTCTGACAGAGAGCTTGAATCTGGACTCCAGTCTGATAATGAACTCCAGTGATCTGCCCCTCCTGTCACGCTGACCAACAGCTGTCAGTCATGTTGAGGTTATGGTATAGGGACATCAAAAGATTATCAAGGACAGCTCGTGTGAAGAAGCAACAGTTTTATCATATGCTTGTAAAAATGCTTTTTATGGAGCTGTAAATGTTGCTGTTGGCACCTGTGCCGCTTTTCCACTGTGGGTCCAAAGAGCACCAGACCAAACCTGTGCTAGATCACTAAAACGGCTGAAATATACTTTTAATCTATGAATTAATTTATTTAGCTCTTATGATAAAATCGGACCATAAAAGTCAAAAATTAGAACCTATGGGGAAAAAATGGTTAATATAATGCAGTATATTCCCACAGTTGAAAAAAGATTTGCAGGATCGTGGTGCAGTGGTCAAACAGACATACTCCTCCTGTACTTGTAAATTAGTTTTTTACCTTTGCCTTTTTTGTATTTTAACCGGCCCTTTTAGATAAAAGTTAACTTCTTGGTAAAGAGTTGCTAATTGTAGGGAAATATAGCAAAATGCAAGCAAAAATATTTAGGGGAAAGAAATGACGTTATTTTTTTTAACCGCCACTTGACGCCAAGTGCAGCTTCTAATGGATGTAGTAAATAGGACGATGTGTGTGTGTGTGTGTGTGTGTGTGTGTGTGTGTGTGTGTGTATATATATATATATATATATATACACATATATATTATTTTTAACATTGCTGACTATTAAACAGGTATTTTCATCTGAAAACACACAAACTTGCCTCTTGTTTTAGTTAAATTACATATCATTTTTAAAGGGGTCATGACATGCTTTTTTTTATCATTTAAATATGTTACTCGAGGTTCACTTATGATATTAGTCTAGTTTTTTGCACTAAAAGTGAGTCATATATTTGAAAAAAATTATAATTTTCCACCCTCATTCTGACCCTTGGTCAGAAACGCTTGGTTCAGTTGCTGCTTCTCCTTTAAGACTTGACAGTAAACGCTCACTGTTATGATTTGCACTCTGCTCTTGACTGACCTGCTCTGCTCACCACTACTGAAGTGATTAAAGGTAAAGTAGGTGTTGTTGTGGAGGTGGTCAGATGCAAATGTTCACCACATGTGCAAAGACGGATTATAACTTGCAAAGGCCCCGGGTTCAATTATCTCCAAGGGCCCTCCTCCAAAGGTTGCTGACCAGGGGCGTTGTGCGTTTTTATGGGTTTTCAAATGGGGGGATTGCCAAAATGGATCGCACAACTTTAAAGCCCAGCCCCCAATAGATCATAATAAGTCTGGACCCCAGTCAAGGGTCCCTGGGCACTGGCCCTCCATCCCTGCATATGTGACTTGACAATGTGGAGAAAGTAGAGAAGTCGTTTTGGCAGCTTGGTTTTTGCAGTGAAGAGGAAGTTTTGAGTTCTGAAACTTACAGTATGTTTTTATACTGTAATGACCTTTTATATGTCAAAAGATCAGAGGAAAAAAAAACATAAATCAGCATAGGAATCAATAAAACAAGTTTTTATTATGATCTTGTTCATAAAGAATATATATGGTATAATATACATATTTGATGAAGAATGACGTTTCTTCTCTGATAATAAGCTATTCATCTTGTGTGATTCACAGGGAATAAATTGACTTTTGCTACCAACATGTCAAACTAAATATCCATCTTTCAATTTTAGTTTTCTGGCTTCTAGACTTCTAGACAACATTTGATAGGCAGAAAGCAATTGCCTTTGGCATTTCATTAGAATGTTTTCTGTATGCTTGCAATCCTCAATCCAGAAAACAGTTTAACTCTTACACTGACTGTTACACTTCACAAATCACTTAGTAACGGCACTCTTCCTTTAAAGTGAACGTTTGTAAAAGAAACAAGATCTTCATTCTTTTTCTTTCGTGGGGCAGACTGGTGAAAACAATAAAGACCATCTATCTATGTATTCTTACCTCCTGCCCACAGATATAACTGATCCTATCACAGATAAGTGTATGGCAGGTTTGAAAAAGAAATGACAAGTTGACGGTAGGGAAATTAATAATAAAACTGATTTTACACAATACAACAGATCATTCCGATCTCATCCCAAGTTTTCCATTCAGATTCTTGATAAATAAATGGAACTTGTCCTGATGAACATGACAAATACTAATTCCAGCAACTTAAATTTAATTAAATGCATATTGCACATTCTAAATCCTTTCGAAGACCCATAAACATTGGTATTAATCTCTGAAAAGCTCAAGGACCTCGACAACTGGAAACTGCAAATGGCAGCCAGTGCAAGTAACTTTGGAATACAAACTTAAAAATAAAACTATTCAAAATCGGTAAGGCATTTTCCTCACATTTCTGTGACTTTAAAAATAAATGCATGAAAATGAAAGGCAATGACATCGTATTAAAGAACATATTCCTCCTGATATTTAAAGGGACAGTTCCCCCAAAAATTACAATTCTGTCATAATTTACTCACTGTTGTGCTCAGTCACCATTGACTTTCATTGCATATTTCTTTGCAATGCAAAAAATGGTGACAGAGTCATGTTTTTGGAACAACACGAGAGTGAGTAAATGATGACAATTGTCATTCTTGCTTTTACTATCCCTTTAACAACGGAAACCGAGGAATAGCTTCACATGTATGCAGCTCTAGAAACTGTAAAGCAGTCAGAAATGATAAAAACTTAGGGAAACCATGAATGCTAACATATACCATATACTATATTAAAGTACAGGTGCATCCGTAATTATTTGTAACCAGACTTCACATATGCAACTGTACAAGAGCCAGTCAACATGCGTAATTCCATTAATAATGCAACACCATGCCAAATAATATGTTTGTGAATGGCTTCCAGTTTTGTTTGCTCAAGGACAATGTGGCATGTTAATATAATGCATCATCATCATTTTCAGTGTGCCTCGGTGCTTTTGACCCTGATACATATAATTCAGCTTTCAAATATCTGAATTAAAGCCATAATCCAAAACTGCGTCTTTGAAGTTAAAAGTTCATCAAACAAAAAGATAGATTTGACTGATTGTCACTGTCTTCTATCTTATGCCGTGCACATTAAATTGCTAGTTCACTCCAAATTGAAAATTGTCATATTTTGCTTAACCTCACGTTGTTCCAAACCCATATGACTTTCTTGCTTCAGTGGAAAACAAAAGATGGTGTTAGGCAGTATGTAAGTCACCATCACCGTTACATAACATCTCCTTTTGTGTTTCATCGAAAAAACAAAGTCATGTAGGTTTGGAACTTTTAAATGAGATACGGCTCACTGACAAAATCAAAACATTTCTCAAGTAAAACAATTTAAACAAACAAAAACTGTTACAACATTAGTGAATATGATCCCACTCATGTTTGCATTGATTAACATTGTCTAACACTGTGCAAAATGTACAAGAAGAAAACATGATATCCACAAACCGTGTTTGTATGAATGTAAAAATTGCCTATGTGTTATTACATTTGTATAAACCATTTACACAATATCCCATCCCTTGCAAAATTCCTTGACTTTTGTACATAATTCACAAGGTAAGGGTCTCGAGGGTTTTGATGTGCAAATGCAGTATTTTGTTAAGGGAAAAACAGTAAGACAAATGCTTTTCACACTGACTGTGGCAGTACTGAATAAAGCAGCTTGCGTGAGATCGGTTACATTCTCATTATAGACATTTTAGGTCAGTTTTTGGCATGGAATTTCAAATGAAAGTGCTTGGCGTATAACCGACACCTCCTCTCTACACTAAGAGCAAGCAGCGTGACGTGACAAAACTAAAACGGTCCCGTTATAATAGATGAACATGTCTTCATTGTCTATAACAAAGTTGCGTGCTTGCATTGGGTGAATCTCACAAAACCTGTGAAGAACATGTCCAAGTCATATTTCACTCAAAATCAAAACAAATCAATGATATCACTTTGCAAGTCTATTTTAGGACCATTGAGATTTATTTTTTGCACGGCGACATTATTTACATGATTATTAAGCAAATTAGCGTCCCATATTTGGATTCATCCAATTGCATTTTAGTTTTGTTTCATCGATTACGCGGAGTGTAGACGCAGAGCGAGATGTCTGCTATTTACAGTACTCATTTTAATAAATCGGAACAATAATCTAATCCAAATGCGGAAATTGCCTGAGTGCTCTGGTTTTATTTCCAATTATTTAAATATATTTCAAACTTTAAAAATGTTCAGCCCAAACTAAAAGCTATATGGAAAAATAAACATATTTACAGATATCAGACCCCTGGAATAAAAACAAGAGAAATGTAGGACAAACACCTACCAAAATAATATTTGATTATTCACATATTTATAAACTATTCACATATTAACAAAAATGTGGATGCTAAAGCCCACCGAATTTAACACTATTTTCCCCTATTATGTTTTTTTTTTTTTTTTTTTTTGCTGAATCTGGATTTTTAACCAGATATTTGGACCCCTATAAATGGAAGCTGATGATGTACCAAAATACAATAATGTTTTGCCGCAACTGGTCTTTCTCTTCAGACTGAACACTGAAGTTAATTCACTGCATCAGGCTGTTATCGCTTGAACACTCAGTTGCAAACTATTATTGCAGATAATATATCAGAAATACAAGGTACTAGACCATAGGCACCAATCTGTCAGAACAGAATTATTCACAATTTACATACGATAGCCTGCAGCACTCAACTTCTGTTGTCATTTTAGATGCTTCTACCACTCTTGCCTTTGGCTTTTCATATTACGTCTTCATTTCTTCTCAACTGACGACACGACTTGGATGAATTTCCTTCAGAAATGATTGAAATGCATAGAGTATTATCAAAACAACAAACTGAAAAGCAGGAGAACAGATCATCGGAAAGAACCGGACCGAATTCGGACCGATAATTGGTCTTCATATAAGAAGGTGTCTGATGTCTAAATGCTGGGGTGGTGAGAGGTAAAAGCTGGTGGAGGGGAGAGGGAGAGAGGGCTGGCCTGGGCGTTGGAACATACAGGTGCAGCTCCAGAGGAAGAGTCCACTGACTGTGAAACACTATGTGAATGAAGTAAACAGACTCATTATAAGTGATTAACTGGATCTGAACTAATACTAATAAGGCACATATTTATGGTCTCAGCAGTATTACAACATCCTCACCTGACTGTGTAACTGGTTATGTGAGCAGGGTCGGTGACTCCAGCAATAAAGAGTTTTTTGGGTGGTCCATCTGATTCCACTCCACCTGAGATGAGAAGAAAAATACATTAGTAATATCCAAATAAGATTTTATTTTTATAATTTAAAAATGTAATATTGTTTATTTGATATTTCATTTTATTACTTTGCATTTTTATTTTAATACATTTTATTTGATTATTTTTAACTTTTATTTTAATCCTGTTTTTATGTCTGTTTTTTTTTTATTATTATTTTAATAATATATTTACAAGTACACAGGGTACACGTGCAGAACACATTTTGCTTGTGTCGATTTGTGCAGAAATGTCCCATTGAATTGAATGCAACAATTTAAACAAGAATGGTTTTAAAACAGGCCCATAAAGACTGCACATATGAAAGTTAAATGCACAACATCACTTACCTTTCCTTTTCAAAGGTACAGTTGATGGCAATCTCACTCCAGAGCTTACAGATCCTCTGTTTGATTAAAAGCACATAAAACGTTTTATCACATCATCGCACGAAAAGCTTATTTTCTGAAATCCAAACCTGTTAGTCTGGAAATCTGAAAGATGAATTAATATCCTACACTGAAAAAAATACATGTACATCGTTCCGACACGAATCAATTAAGTTACATCAACATATTTTTTCCTCTTGGTTTAGCTCATTAATTCTTTGTCAGAACACATAATTTGTTCACATAATGGAATAAAGTTATTTTAAAATGACTCAATTAAGTAGCCTCAAAGTTATCTTATATGTGTCCCAAACATGGTTCATTTCTTCAGTTTTACACATTACCGATTTGTTATAAAGTTATGCTAATTAGTGAACTTTTAGCTAGCTACAGCATAAGCATGCAAAATGCTACTTGATTACAGCAATGCTGTTTGTGTACCCCTCCTCAACAATAACAAAAGCTCCACTCTTCACCAAAATGGTAACCTAGCATATCAGAATTGTTCTGAAATCTCAAAATAACAACATTTAACACTAATAAGTCTCTCTCTATTCTTATACAGTACTGTGCAAACGTTTTAGGCACTTGTGAAAAATGTTGCATAGTGAGGATGTCTTCAAAAATAATGCCATAAAAAGTTTTCATTTATCAATTAAAGTCATACAAAGGCCAATAAAAAAAAAACAAAAAAAAGCTACATCAATATTTGGTGTGACCACCTTTGCCTTTAAAACAGCACCAATTCTCCTACGTACTCCTGGACACAGTTTTTCTTGGTTGTTGGCAGAAAGGAGAATTCACCACAGTTTTTCTATCTATTTAGACCGTCTCAATTACTTCTGTCTCTTTATGTAATCCCAGACTGACTCGATGTTCAGTGGGTTGCTCTGTGGGGGCTATGACATCTGTTGCAGGGATCCCTGTTCTTCTTTTCTATTCTACAGCCGTTGCCAAAAGCATTGGCAGTGACATAAATTTTGTGTTTTGCAAATTTTGCTGCTTCAGTATTTGTAGATAATTTTTTCACTGTTTCTATGGTATACTACAATGATAAGCATTTCATGAGTTTTAAAGGCTTTTATTTGCAGATGCACAAAATATTCAATATATGCAAAGAGTCAATATTTAAAGTATTGACCCTTGTTCTTCATAACCTCTGTAATTTGCTCTTGCATGCTGGATATCAGCTTCTGGGTCAAATCCTGACTGATGGAGATCCTTATTAGTGCTCGGATTTGATCACAATTTGTGGGCTTCTGCTTGTCCACTCGCCTTTTGAGGATTGACCACAGGTTCTCAATGGGATTAAGTTCTGTGGAGTTGCCTGGCAACGGATCCAAAATTTCTATGTAATGATCTCCGAGCCACTTCATTATCACTCTTGCCTTGTGACATGGTGCTCCATCATGCTGGAAAATGCACGGATCATCACCAAATTGCTCCTGGATCGTTGGGAGAAGTTGATCTTGCAGGATGTTTTGATAACAATTTTTATTCATGGCAGTGTTTTTGGGCAGAATTGTGTGAGAGCCTACTCCCTTGGATGAACAGCAACCCCACAATGGATGGTCTCAGGATGCTTCAGTGTTGGCACGACACAGGACTCATGGTAGTGTTCACCTTTTCTTCTCCAGACTATCGATTTTCCAGATGTCCCAAACAGTCGGAAGGGGGCTTCAGAGAAAATAACTTTGCACAAGTCTTCTGCTGTCCAATCCTTGAACTTCCAGCAGAATTTCAGTCTGTCCTTGATGTTTTTCTTGGAGAGAAGTGGCTTCTTTGCTGCCCTTCTTGACACCAGGCCATTCTCCATAAGTCTTCGCCTCACTGTGCGTGCAGATGCACTCACACCAACCTGCTGCCAATATTGAGCAAGCTCTGCACTGGTGCTGACACGATACCACCGTTGACTCCTCAGGAGGAGACGGTCCTGGCACTTGCTGGACACTCTGGGATGTCCTGAAGCCTTCTTCACTGCAGTTAAACCTCTCTTCTCGAAGTTCTTGATGATCCGTTAAATGGTTCTTTCAGGTGCAATATTCTTTGCAGCAATTTCCTTGCATGTGAGGCCATTT
Source organism: Xyrauchen texanus (assembly GCF_025860055.1). Taxonomy (NCBI): domain Eukaryota; kingdom Metazoa; phylum Chordata; class Actinopteri; order Cypriniformes; family Catostomidae; genus Xyrauchen; species Xyrauchen texanus. Next base: position 18,423,239 of record NC_068319.1, on the reverse strand, counting down.
TGATGCAAATCGATGATGGCTGAACATCTTTCTTTAGAGGTAACCATTACTAACAAGAACACAATGATTGGAAGCACTTCTTCCTTCCTTTTATAGTAATCAGTCTGCTCTTATAATCCAATCAGAATGATAAAATGCGAAACACAACATTTATGTTACTGCCAATACTTTTGGCCACAGCTGTATTTGCGAAAATTAATGTTCGGGAGTTTAAAATGTACATTTCCTGTTGACACACTGAAGATATAAATAACCATCTTATGAAAAATGTTTTTGTGAAACATCTTATGTGCCTGAGACTTTTGCACAGTTGATCAAAAATAATATGATTGAGTAAATCTGAGAATTTCAGATCTTTCAGTGTATATACAGTATATTCAGATAATCTTCGACAGTTACTGATAAACAAAGTCATCAAATAATGACAGAAATACTGTTGTGTTTTTCAGAAACGTACCCACGAAATCTTCGAGTTGGACTGGGTGAGGAATTAGGAGTTACACCACTGTCCTGGGAATAGAATCCCTGTTTGGGACATACAGAGAGGCAGATGAATAAAAATTACAACAGTGGATTGAAATCAAAGAACTGATGACCTGAAACCTGATTAAACCTTAAGAAAGATAAATACTCACTGGAGATAGATGGTCATGCCAATGACTTGCAGGAGGGATGGGAAAGGCAGGAGAGGCACTAACAGGAGGGGAAAAACACAAAAACAAATCAATAAGTACTTTGGCTATGATATCATACACTTTTTGTGCAAAAATGTGCTTAGCATTTGTGAGTAGTAGTCTGGTTACCTTAGTCTCCCTCTCAGAGTGAGCTCCATATTCTCTATCTGGGAGAGAAACAGTCATGTTAGTAAAGATGCCATTGTCACCTAAACAATGGCAGTGTATCAACGGGAGTCTACCAGGCTGTCTCAAATACGTCAAAATAGAAATCGAATGGAATGTCTATATGTATTTAACCCTTTAAGCTTGGATGGGGCCGCCATGAAAAATAATTATTATCTAAATATTAACAACTATAGTCTTGACCAACACAAAATAGGTATCGTTTTAAAGCTTAAAAGTTGTCCTTTACAATGCATGCTGGCATAATGACCAAAACTGAACAAGTGCTTTGAAATTTGTAGACAAATCTGAAGTTTTCTGTTTTGATAATTTATTAATAATTTTGCACTGCACATATTATTGTAATCGGTAAAAACATAAAACGGACCAAATAGCCACATATCATATGTTGTTGGAAAGCTCTCAAAGAGTAGAATAAAACCATGCGTTTTACTCACTATGCCTGTGTTTTACTCACAGACAAAAGTATAGCGAGTAATAGCTAAGTATATATATCTTTGACATACATGTTACATGTAAACAGGTGTTGTTTATATGCAGTATTTTCACTTATAATTTCACAAAAAAAATCACATAACATTACTTGATTATTTTTAAATCGAGCCAACACACAAAGAAATTGGGTGCATTGCTAATTAGATAATCCACTAGATTCAGGATCAGATCACTGTAACCAGAGTTGGAAGTCATCCAAATATGGGCAGAGAGGATCGTTCACTCCAGTTCACTCTAAACGAGATCTTGTTTCTCATGCATGCATGCTTTGGAGAGACAGCATATATTTAAACATTGTTGTGTAATTAGTTCTACAATAATTATGTTTGGAGAGGATTTTGGACACTAGGATACATAATATTTGTAATTCTAGAACCTTTGATTGCTTTGTTGTATCAACACAAATATTCTCTCAGTCAACATGATTGGGAACAAAACAAAAGCAATTTTTCTGAGCTACCATATTTACACCTTGAGATATATAATGCCAAATAAAATAAAAAATGAGAAAAAGGTACATTTATGGCTCAGGTCTTTTTGGGACTTTTCATCAGTTTCATAGACTGAGAGTCTCAGAATGTTTTACAATCTATATCATTAAAATGTTTGAAAAGTTTTGGAGAATTTGACACTTGACCCTCCTTGTGTGTGTGTGTGTGTGTGTGGTTTTTTCTTTTTAATTTTTTTCTCTCTCGAGTTTATAAGCCTTTAATTTTGGGTATGCCACTTTAAAAACACCCTCAGAGATTTAAAGGTTAACACACAAGTTAAAGAGACAACAACGGGCATTTCCATCCACAAGACCTGGCATTCCTGATCGAGTCTTTAGCTCTCACCTGTCTCTTGTGTTCGGATCTCTCACATGAGAGGGAGAATGGGGACAGAGGGAGGGTCTGCAGCACAAAGGCAATGTATTATTAACGACTTCAAAGCAAAAGCCCCACACTGATATATACACAATCTGCACACTCACCCGTGCAGGAAGGCTTGGATTTACAGACACACTGCTCCGACGATACCGAGCCGAACTATTAGAGCTGAATACTGTCATTCCTTCACTGTTGTGACTGCAAGACACAAAGATGCATAAATGAACAGAATACTAAAAGAATGACACAATAACAGGGATTGAAGAGTTTTATCTCTATGGATGTATTACTTCTCTTGGAAAATGTTCTTTTCTATTCTATTCTACAGCCATGGCCAAAAGTATTGCCAGTGACATAAATTTTGTGTTTCGCAAAGTTTTCTGCTTCAGTTGTAGTGGTGTTGATTCACATTGTTTCTAGATTATTGTGCAAGAGTGATCAGATGCATTTTAAATAATTGCAAAAAGCTTCATTGGCCAAAAAAACTAATTTCACAGATTTTTTGGCCCTGGCACAAAATGACCAGCTAAGATCATTTCACTAATCATATTAGCAGCAACTGGGAAAGTGTGAAAAAGTTCTAGTCAGGTGAAATCACTTTATCATTCTGATTGGATTATAAGAGCAGACTGATTACTATAAAAGGAAGGAAGAAGTGCTTCCAATCATTGTGTTCTTGTTAGTAATGGTTACCTCTAAAGAAAGATGTTCAGCCATCATCGATTTGCATCAAAATGGCCTCACATGCAATGAAATTGCTGCAAAGAATATTGCACCTGAAAGAACCATTTAACAGATCATCAAGAACTTCGAGAAGAGAGGTTTAACTGCAGTGAAGAAGGCTTCAGGACATCCCAGAGTGTCCAGCAAGTGCCAGGACCGTGGCAGCAGGTTGGTGTGAGTGCATCTGCACGCACAGTGAGGCGAAGACTTATGGAGAATGGCCTGGTGTCAAGAAGGGCAGCAAAGAAGCCACTTCTCTCCAGGAAAAACATCAAGGACAGACTGAAATTCTGCTGGAAGTTCAAGGATTGGACAGCAGAAGACTTGTGCAAAGATATTTTCTCTGAAGCCCCCTTCCGACTGTTTGGGACATCTGGAAAATCGATAGTCCGGAGAAGAAAAGGTGAACGCTACCATGAGTCCTGTGTCGTGCCAACAGTGAAGCCTCCTGAGACCATCCATGTTTGGGGTTGCTGTTCATCCAAAGGAGTGGGCTCTCTCACAATTCTGCCCAAAAACACAGCCATGAAAAAAAGAATGGTATCAAAACGTCTTGCAAGAACAACTTCTCCCAATGATCCAGGAGCAATTTGGTGATGATCTGTGCATTTTCCAGCATGATGGAGCACCATGTCACAAGGCAAGAGTGATAATGAAGTGGCTCGGAGATCATTACATTGAGATTTTGGATCCGTGGCCAGGCAACTCCCCGGATCTTAATCCAATTGAGAAACTGTGGTCAATCCTCAAAAGGCGAGTGGACAAGCAGAAGCCCACAAATTGTGATCAAATCAGAGCACTAATAAGTCAAAAATGGATCGCCATCAGTCAGGATTTGACCCAGAAGCTGATATCCAGCATGCCAGAGCAAATTGCAGAGGTTATGAAGAACAAGGGTCAACACTGTAAATATTGACTCTTTGCATAAATTGAGTGTTTTTACCAATAAAAGCCTTTAAAACTTAGAAAACACTTATCACTGTTTTCCAGTATACCATAGAAACATGTGAAACAAAATATCTACAAATACTGAAGCAGCAAATTTGCAAAACACAAAATTTATGTCACTGACAATATTTTTGGCCACGGCTGTATTCTGTTCTCTGTGCTGTACGTGCAGTTCTCTTACCTGACGTTGATCATGGGGGCGCTGTTCGACCTTCGGAGGGCTCCTCCTGCGCCTGCGCACTGGTCCACCTCCATCCTCTCCATAGCTCGTCCTCTACCACCGAGTCTGCGCGTCACTCACAGCCGGGCTGAACGCGCTCTGACGCTGCCTGTACCCGAAATATCCCCCGGCAAAAGCCCGACCAGCAGGCCTCTCGCCTAAACACCAGACCCAATTTCACTCCCTGGGACTGCTTTCCCGTTTTCCCGTCGGATTGTATCTGTTTATCGCATTTCATTCAATGTTTAAAGGAATATCGTGTCGATCTGATCCAATAATTCAGTTAATACTAATGAGCTCGCGCTCCAGCTGGTTTATCAGCTCGCGCACAAACTTCGTTTAAACTCCTCAGGTTGCTTTCGTCGCCGTAAACGCGAACAGAATACAGTTATTTATTTGCATTAAGGAAATTGTCTTAGCATTTAGATTATAAATCATATATATTCTGCATTACTTCCCATGGAAAGTCTCAAACTCGACAAGGTCCTTTGGCTTTTTAATCCAAACCAACTTAAAAACAGTGCAAAATAAAAACAACTAAAAGATCTAATAGTCTTCAGGCGAATTAGCATAAATGAAAGTGATCGGATATACGTTTTCAAGTCTTTTCGGTCAAATGTCGTGATAAAGGTGAATCTTTCTGGCACGGCTTATTTTTTCAAGTTTACCTGCTAGTTTGTAAAGCTGTCGGAAAAATGACATAACACAATCCTGATCAAACATGTGATCCTCGGGTCTGTCGGTGGAGGCATCCTCTTCTGAAAGTGTCTACTGATACAGTCTGAAACACGGGATACATAAAAGTTTTCCGTTCATTTCTTAATTTAGAAAATAAAAAATATTTCCCGCAACCAAATAGAGATTGTGCAGCTCCTTGTACAACAGCGCCTCGCTCTGGTTGACTAAAGAATTGCACATAGAAATAAACGGATGCATTGCAAGGGCTTCAAAGAGAACATGTCAATTAAAAAATTCTTCTGCATACTTTTTTGCCCATTATTCTTAACCTTATTTCAATATAAATTAAGCTATTTTCTTTTCATCTTAATGTTAATTAATTTAAATGAATGAGATCAACGAAAAGGAAAAAAATATATATTTAAGATAATTTTCTTTGTAGATTAAAGGTGAAGTTAACCAAAAAAGAAAAGAAAAAAGAAAATTCTCTATTCATTCACCCACCTCATATCTTCCCAGATGTGCATGGCTTTCTTTCTTCTGCAGAACACAAACAGACATTTTTAGAACAATATCTCAGCTCTGTAAGTACATACAATGCAAGTAAATGGTGACCAGAACACAAAAAAAGCAGCATAAATGTAATACATACGACTATAGTGTTTAAATCCATGTCTTCAGATTCTCCTCCCAGTTGGTGGCAATATGCATGAATAATGCAAATCGCCAAATTCAAAAGAAGAAATATGTGAAAGTGGAGATTTATTGTAAAAAATGACTTAAATATTATATTTTTTCTCACCCTCATATATCATATCACTTTACGAGACATTGATTAAACAACTGGAGTCGTATGGATTACTTTTATGCTGCCTTTTTGAAGCTTCAAAGTTCTGTCCACCTTTCACTTGCATCGTATGGACCTACAGAGCTGATATATTTTCCTAAAATTTTGACTTGTGTTCTGAAGAAGAAATAAAGTCATACATATCTGGGATGGCATGAGGGTGAGTAAATAATGAGATAATCCTAATTTTTGGGTGAACTATCCCTTTAAGGCAGAAGAGTCACATTGGGATGTGCATGACAGTCACAAATTAGTAGTGCATGAATCAGAAGTGCTTTTATTACTGCATGAATATGAAATGTTTTATTTCTAACAAAGATGTAACTAATTAAAAATCATCAATATGAATACCAATATGTCATATAACAAAAGTCTAATGTTGGTAAGGAAATGGTGAATGCTCAAGAATTATACGTTCACACATTCAAGCATAAATCAAGCATAATAATTTACGATAGTAGTCTGAAAGTGTGTGACTTTGACTGTCTGGATGGGGAAGTTCCTACATGTTAATAAGACCTGAGATAACCAGGTGCTTATAAGACACCATACAGAAATAGTGTGTGCTTTTATCTTTCAGAAACATTACAAAAGCACTGCTTTATTAATTACAGAGTGCGTTTAGTTCTTCAAGTCTTTGTTAAATTGTAAAAACTAAGGATGTGCAACTTAACCACAGTTGTAGGATCTCAACAAGATATAGGGCACATCATGCCTAATAATTTAGAGCTAAATATGTAAATTAGTAACTTTTTGCTTCCTGTTTCTTGTGTATATTCTTTAGTTAACTGTTTCTTGTCAGTCAACAACTTGTAACAACTTTATATAAGTTTGGTTATTATTTAATAAACTCCTATTTTATTCATACTTAAAGGTTTGTACAATTTGTACTCATCAAAAGCAAACAAAAAAGAACATTTATATTTATAAGAGGTGGGTGGATATAACTGCTAGATCAGATAATAGTATGAAGCATGCAATCCGAACACACCCACTGAGATATCCTCCCATGCATACCTGACCTGCAGTAGTCAACTATGTTATTCCTGATGATTTGAGTCAATCTCATGACCTTCATCTGCTTTAGGTGAATTCCTCTGCTCTTTATTCTCTACCTCTTTTTGTCCTCCAAGAAACTTTAAAGGCCAGAGAAGGTATGTTTGATGACTTACAACACTCTGTCCACAGCAGGCTACACTTTTGTCCCCTGTTAAGAAATAAAGTAGTGCATTGAGCCACGAATTGCAGGATGCCAGGGGCCGAGTGATCTTGTAGCAAATGGAGACCATCCGCATGGTTTGGCACTCGACTGCCTTTGTTTCTTTGAGGATGAGGAAGAGAGTCCGTGTGATATGGAAGGGAAGAAAGCACAACGCAAACAAGAGCGTTATGGTGATGATGGTTTTGATGGACTTCCGACGCCTGCTGATGTACGTAGCGTGCTGGGAACCAGAGATGGACATGGATGTTCTGTCTTTGACCCCTTCAACCCCACTACACATCCCCCCCTCCTCCTGAATATGGGGCTGGGACGGTAGTGATTGGAAGATGGTACGTACCACTTGTGAGTAACACCAAGCAATGACGATGAATGGGAAAAAAAAGCACAGCAGATGAAGAACAATTCCGTAGGGTACGTACTCTGAGAACTCACTGTCTATGGCGTCATCCCAACAGTTCCGGTATACTTCAACTGTAGAGTTTGTGCTACCTGTGGACAAAGGATTGCCCACTTTGTTCATCCCATCCCCTAACATCTTCATTACATCCCCAGTTTTGGCAAAACGGACAATTGGGCAGGTAAGAATGAACACTACTACCCATACGGTAGTACAAATGCCTCTAACCACCCGCTTGCTCTCCAGGGCGATGGTTCTGATTGGATGGCAGATGCCCATGTAGCGATGGATGGATATACAGGTGAGAAAGAAGATGCTGCAGTAGAGGTTGAAGTAAAATAGGAAGCGCACCAGCCTGCACATGAAGTCTCCAAACACCCAATGATCACGCATCACGTAGCTGGCTACGAGGAACGGGAGAGAGAAGCTGTACATCAGATCTGTAGATGCCAGATTGACCATGTAGATCAGCGAAGTGTTCCACTGGCAGCCGCCCCTAGAGCGGTAGGAACGCAGAAGAACTGTGGAGTTCAAGACGAGGCTGAGCAAGAAGGTCAAGGAGTAGCAGAGAGGTAAGATGAAGTACTTGTAGGACTCGTCAATGCTGCAGCTGTGTGGTGCAGTGTGATTTTGAACATCTGAAGCGTTGGTGGCCAACAGCACCAGTGCGTTGGAGATTGTGTGGGGAGAAGCCATGGTCTTCATGATCATCTGTTGTGTATCTTTTAACCACTGAGCCACATCATTGTCTTCATCCCGCAACTCCTTAGAGATCTCCCCACTTCAATCTAAAAGGCCCAAACTTCAGAGCTTTCTCATTAAATTGTCTCCTGTGAGTACATAACTCCATAAAAATGGTGAAAAAAGGTGAACATTACATTTTTATTTTATCCAATAGTTGGTCCAATATCTAAAAATAACACCTTTAATTCATTGTAAATCTGCTTTCGATTTGACAGTGTGTCCTATAGTATATTTCCAAGCAAAGTGCAAGTTGACCAATGACTCAGCCATTCAACTTTATCTGCATGTAGTGCTGATTCAGCCTCTTCTGCTCCATTACCCCATCAATAAGTAACAAGCGATTCCTTAAATCCCTTCATTCATCTCTCCATCCCCCATTTTTGCTCCCATTTAAAGTAATATTCTGGGTTCAAAACAAATTAAGCTCATTCGATAGCATTTGAGGTTTAATGTAGATTACAACAAAAATGAACATTGACTCAGAATTGTGAAACTTATCATTTTAGCTCTTACATTGATTCTGCTTCATTATTTGAGCTATAAAGTCCCGGGATAACAGGGGGTGATATGTCATCATGGCAACAAAGTTGTAAAATTAGATATACTGTGACTTTACACAGGAAAGTTTAGTAAGCGATTTTATTACGCTAAAATCGTGTTAACATGCATAATAGGCATGTATAGTCTTTTGGCTATACATTTGAAAAAGTGAGCATTTTAACATTTACAGATCAGCCCATTCACATCCATTGTAAGTGCTTCACTGTAACCCAGATTTTTGCTTTTTTAAAGAAAAGGAGGTATGAGTCTAAATGCATTTTTCTTGGGATACCAATTCTACAAATTAGCTGTTTTTTTCTTTAACTGAAATGTTTTTCTTTGCATATTACAAGTATGATCAACACACACATCATTTCCCGACCTAGCTGACCCTGACGGCAATGACAACTGTGGAAAGCGTGTGCTCTGAGATGCCTAATTTATGTTTGGACATGGCTGATGCATTCATCTATATGCACATTACCTACATCACATACAGCCCTAATGCTATGTTTGTTTGATTCATGGAATAGTCAAGCTTGTTTCTAAAAGGCAGCTTTGGTATTACAACACCATGTGTGCTGCCAGGTTCCGGTAAATAATTAATACCCTTTCATTCAGACAGAAATGCTGATTGGAAACCCAATGCCATGTACAGTACAATACAAAACTGTGCATATTAGTTATAAACACCAAGATTTTTACTGTGTTAATACTCGTTTAGAAAAAGTGAAAATATTGCTAGAAAAAAGGACTTTAAAAGGAAATAATGTTTATTCAGGTATATCTATTGTTCATTATTTATTTCCAAATATAAAAGCAAAGCGTTCTGTTTCACATGAACCACAGAAAATAGATCTATATGAAATATCTTACCTGTTTCAAAGGTCAGCAAAAAAGATAACTCCAAAATGCAGGCAACATTTATTAATACCTTCATGCATTTAATAAAATGTCAAGACAAAAAGTTCAGTGGCATATAAGTTTCATACATGTTTCTTTTTCCCTAGCAACTGCACATATCTGTATACAAATAACTTTATCAATCAATTATCTTGCTAGATTGAGCTAATTACTTTTTCAGTCAGTAATGATGTGTGCTTTCCTCCTTTCTCCCTGACTTTTCTTGTCTCTCTGCCTTCTCTCTCTCCGTGTCAACTGTGCATGAATGGTCAGTCAGCTGAGGTGCATGCAGTTCAGTACATTTATATTCAGCAACCTCACAGAAACATACAGGTGGCTGTGAATGATGAAAAACGTACAAGTCAGCACAAATAATATAACGCTGTTTGGGATAGAAACAATTGTCTGAATTTTAAAAAGTCACTATATGTAGCCCTGCTTTTTTGGACCATTATTTTATGCATGGTGACAATTTAGCCCATTTCGCCTACATTTTTCATTCTCTAAATGTATTGAGGAAAATGTCATTTTAATTACTGTAATACATATTTTTTATACAGATATATTTAATTAAATAAAATCAGCATAAATAAAATGCAATACAACAAACCTTACAAATGTACCTTAAAAAAAAAAAAATATATATATATATATATATATACAGTGAGGAAAATAAGTATTTGAACACCCTGTTATTTTGCAAGTTCTCCCACTTAGAAATCATGGAGGGGTCTGAAATTGTCATCGTAGGTGCATGTCCACTGTGAGAGACATAATCTAAAAAAAAATCCAGAAATCACAATGTATGATTTTTTAACTATTTATTTGTATGATACAGCTGCAAATAAGTATTTGAACACCTGAGAAAATCAATGTTAATATTTGGTACAGTAGCCTTTGTTTGCAATTACAGAGGTCAAACGTTTGCACACACTGCAGGAGGGATTTTGGCCCACTCCTCCACACAGATCTTCTCTAGATCAGTCAGGTTTCTGGGCTGTCGCTGAGAAACACGGAGTTTGAGCTCCCTCCAAAGATTCTCTATTGGGTTTAGGTCTGGAGACTGGCTAGGCCACGCCAGAACCTTGATATGCTTCTTACAGAGCCACTCCTTGGTTATCCTGGCTGTGTGCTTCGGGTCATTGTCATGTTGGAAGACCCAGCCTCGACCCATCTTCAATGCTCTAACTGAGGGAAGGAGGTTGTTCCCCAAAATCTCGCAATACATGGCCCCGGTCATCCTCTCCTTAATGCAGTGCAGTCGCCCTGTCCCATGTGCAGAAAAACACCCCCAAAGCATGATGCTACCACCCCCATGCTTCACAGTAGGGATGGTGTTCTTGGGATGGTATTCTTCTTCCTCCAAACACGGTTAGTGGAATTATGACCAAAAAGTTATATTTTGGTCTCATCTGACCACATGACTTTCTCCCATGACTCCTCTGGATCATCCAAATGGTCATTGGCAAACTTAAGACGGGCCTTGACATGTGCTGGTTTAAGCAGGGGAACCTTCCGTGCCATGCATGATTTCAAACCATGACGTCTTAGTGTATTACCAACAGTAACCTTGGAAATGGTGGTCCCAGCTCTTTTCAGGTCATTGACCAGCTCCTCCCGTGTAGTTCTGGGCTGATTTCTCACCTTTCTTAGGATCATTGAGACCCCACGAGGTGAGATCTTGCATGGAGCCCCAGTCCGAGGGAGATTGACAGTCATGTTTAGCTTCTTCCATTTTCTAATGATTGCTCCAACAGTGGACCTTTTTTCACCAAGCTGCTTGGCAATTTCCCCGTAGCCCTTTCCAGCCTTTTGGAGGTGTACAATTTTGTCTCTAGTGTCTTTGGACAGCTCTTTGGTCTTGGCCATGTTAGTAGTTGGATTCTTACTGATTGTATGGGGTGGACAGGTGTCTTTATGCAGCTAACGACCTCAAAGAGGTGCATCTAATTTAGGATAATAAATGGAGTGGAGGTGAACATTTTAAAGGCAGACTAAAAGGTCTTTGAGGGTCAGAATTCTAGCTGATAGACAGGTGTTCAAATACTTATTTGCAGCTGTATCATACAAATAAATAGTTAAAAAATCATACATTGTGATTTCTGGATATTTTTTTTAGATTATGTCTCTCACAGTGGACATGCACCTACGATGACAATTTCAGACCCCTCCATGATTTCTAAGTGGAGAACTGCAAATAGCAGGGTGTTCAAATACTTATTTTCCTCACTGTATATATATATATATATATATATATATATATATATATATATATATATATATTTTTTTTTTTGTGTGTGAAATATGACCCAGACATCAGCTCTGCTTTTGCATTAAAGAGGCCCTATTATACTTTTTGGGATTTTACCTTTCCTTTAGTTTGTAACAGCTCTTTGTGCATGTAAAATGTCTGCAAAGTTACAAAGCACAAAGTTCATGTAAAAGGGAGTTATTCTCTCCCACAGACAGCACTGCTCAAGAACTACAAGAAACGGCTGGATTGTAGTCCATCCGTTTCTTCCGTAAAGAATCTATGCCACTATGTTACACTTTGCATAATGCTCACCTTAGGGCTAAAGTAGCCCTCAAACAAACATAGTTATAGCAGAGGCCAGGATGAGTTGGGTTAGTGTTGTTGCCACGTCCAAAGATGCTGTTTTCTTCACTGCAAATGCAAAATCTCATTGTTTGGACTTCCAAAGACAGACAACTTGAAGAATCACTGGTTACAAATTATTTTGACCACTATTCCTCAGCAGTACAACCACAACCACAACCAATGCTGGATTTTCAAGACGGTTACTCCCGAAAGATGGTGCAATTTCCACTTTGCTGGGAAAATCTGGCACTTCAGGATCATAACCTGAAAGTATGTTTGATTATTTGTGGATTTATCTGCTACAGAGAGTTCAAAATCGGAGTTTCGTGTTGTAGCTACGGTGTAAACCCAGTGCACAGCTGTAGTCCTCTGCTAACCTGCTAGCTAATGTTATTGTGTTGAAATAAATTTGCTAATCAGCTGTGGGTCCACTTTTACCTACAACTGTGTAGAATTATGCAGATTGTTTGTCGTTCTTACTATCATGAATAGTGATCAAGTGTGGAGATGGATTTCTTTTTTACAAACATTAATTTTACATCTGCAATCCACGGTAGTGCTCGGCTAACTTGCTATGTAACGTTATTGATTTGGTAAGGGTTTATTATTCAGATGTGGGGCAGCTTTGACCTAAAACTGTGTAACAAAATGGTCGATCTCAAGAATCTTATTGAATTACAAGCTGTTATGTTACGGCCACTATCGGTAGTCCATGGCTAACTTGTTCACTAACTCTCTAATACACCCAGTAATGAAGGAGTAAGCCTCTGTTCTCCATTCATAGCTCGGGCGAAAAAAGTTCAGCTACACTCATTCCAGCTAAAGATGACTAACTTTAATGCACTATGTGTTGTGCTTGTGAAGGTGGTTTGGGTCGATCAGCTTGTTCTTTCAAACTTTTATTATCGGACTCAAATTGGTACGGCAAAGAACCGACACTTTTGTTACCATAGTTAAGCCTGGGAAGCCTGAAACTTGATTATGGTAAGGGTTGTTACATTTCCAACACATGCTCTATTCAGTTGACCAATCAAAACAGATTAGGCCAGCTGACCAATCAGAGTAGACTGAGCTTTTCGGAAAGGGGGTTTAAAAGAGACCAGACTTAAATCAGAGTGTTTGAGCCAGAGGATGAAAATAGGTTTGGCAGAAATGTACACTATGAGAAAAAATTATGTGTTTTTAGAACCTTAAAGCATGTAAACCTATTCTAGTAGACCCCCAAAATTAAAATCATGAAACTGTAAATTAGCATAATATGGGCTCTTTAAAATAAAAAGGCAGAGAACTGCGTATGTAATATAAAATTACTGATTTATTAAATTATTGTGAATATTTAGCATTGAGATATACTTCTTTCTCACATATAAGTATGATACAAATGAGAGTTAAAAAAAAAGCATATTCATGACAGACAGCATTATTCATGCTGTTTGTATTCCCATGACAGTTACATATACTGTATATCAAAGGAATGCTTAAAGTAACTGATGATTAATATACATCACAGTAATTGATCACATATGGCTTTGACAGCAGCTTATAATATTCACTATGTATAGAAGCAATGTTAACCCATAAGTGATGAGACATTAGGGTTTGTTATTAAGGCCAAGTTGTTCACAATAAAACTTGTGACTCTAAACAATGTTACTTGCATTTCTGTGAGCATTACATTTCTTCAAGGTGAACAGGACATTCTGGCATTTGTTAGTCCACAGGGTGAGTAACAGTACATTATACTGCTTTCAGAAAGTGCCAACGTTAAACTGCAGTTTAAGCAGAGTTGCAAACATGCGTCATTCACAAAGATGTCATATCCTGTACATCCAGGAGCAAGGCATCTTGTTGAGTCCGAAGATGGTCCCGAATTACAAGATGTTTCACCAGTTCTGAGCTCAAATCTAAAACAACAATTCAAATTAGTGTATGAGTAAAATCAATCTAATTAATGTGACATGCATGTCAAAACACAAAAACAAAAAATACACTGCATATGAATTTCTTTATGAAATTAAAATTTTAATGAAAATAATAGTGTTGAAATGGATGACTTGGACCAGATAGTAAGTGAAAAGCAGAGTGTCCAGCATACATGGAAACCCATCAGTATTATTCTAAAGTGTGGAAAATAGTAATAATATAGAATGAATCGGTGTATCCAAACTTTTGACAGTTTTTGTCTTATTTTGTTTTGTTATACTGATTAAAATGATAACTTAAGTTGTTGTATTATTGATTGAAAATGTTGCAGCCGTTTTATGATTACTGTTAACAGTGTTTACAATGACTTTAATGATTGTACCCTTGAAGAAAAACATACCCTGAATGTCTTCAATCAGTGAGGTCCTGAGCGCATTTAGCTGTAGCAAAGAGCAAGTTTGCAGATCACTAAGACTAAGAATTGTTCTCCTTATGTTCATGTTACTGTACGTTGGTTCCTAAAAAAAGAACAAAAATATGCAAAATTATCAGAGAAAAGACAGCTAAAGCTGAGTCAACACTATACGATTTTGATGGTCCTTTATGAACGTTGCTTGTCCGACTATACGATATAAACCTAGAAAGATCTTGGGTAAAAGCAATGACACACTGTGCGCCATTATGTCAGATGTTTGATGCACACCGTAGTCAAGACTTTGTCCCAATCGTCTCGATTGGGTGTTTTGGGTGTCCCACTGCACGACTGTGACACAAAATTTCTGATACTGCAAGAACTTTGTCGGAGGCTAAGATTCATTAAATCGGCTGTCAATGAACATGTCACACTAAGTGTTACTAAGTATAAGATGGACAATTTTGCTGTACTAAGAGAGAAATCCTTTACAATCCCTGAAATTATGCCAAAATCGTACAGTGAACCCAGCTCAAAACAGTCACAAAAAAAAACAAAAAAAAAAAACAGCAAACTGGATTAAAGGTATAGTTCACCCCAAAATGTAAATGTTGTCATTATTTACACACCCTCATGTTGTTCCAAATACATATTCATTTTTTCTCTTCCATAGAACACAAAAGGAGATGTTAGGCAGAATGACTCAGTCACCAATCACCTTCAGTGTATGGAAAAAATATGCAATGAAAGTAAATGGTGACTGAGATTAAAATACTGCATAACATCTTTTGTAGTTCACCCACAAATTAAAATTCTCTCATCATTTACTCACCCTCATGCCATCCAACAGATCTAAAAATCAATGTTTGTGTTCCGCAGAAGAATGTCATACACATCTGGGACGGTATCATAGTGAGCAAATTATGAGAGTATTTGTACCTTTTTGTGTGAACTATCCTTTCAAGTTCAAATAACACAATATTCTCACAAATCTGCAAACCTCTCACCTCCTTCTCTTTCTGTTCGGCCCATAACTTGTCTCGAAGAGCCCTTAGTGCTGCTCTCACTTCCTGTTTAAGCCCTGGAGAGCAACTCCTACGTACCTCTGCCTCACATGAGCTCTGATGATGAAATAGCTTAATGCCTTTTGGAACCATATAAATCATGACCCGAGATACGACTCATAAATCGAAAAACAGTGAAAGTACTTTCACAAATCTCTGTGCCTACCTCTTTGCTTGATGCCCCTTCGTCATCCTCCCCCTCACTCTCACTGTTATTGATGAAGCAGAGCTGAAGATTTTTAGCATTATTAAACCTGCATGATGGAAACACATAATGGACAGTTCAATAAAAACATCAGAACTCATTTTCTGTACATTATGGACCTGCATATGTGAAATACCGTGACATTACGACAGGGACACGGCAGGGACTATAGTCTTCCTCATCTGTCCATGGCTCCCTATGGAGTGAATGGTGTTTCGACTCTGTCCAGCAACCAAGAATTCTGTCTCGCTCCGGTAATCCCAGGCTCTAAAACAACAGGCGGTATTTACTGTAGTTTAACTATTTACAGTACAATCATTGCTGGATGTGCCAAACTTCATTATAAGGAGGTGGTTTTCAGGAAAACATTTTGGATATTCACTGTAAAAAGTGACTATGGCAGTTGTACCTTAAAAGACTATTTCACCCAAAAACCCTTCTGTCATCTCAAACTCAAATGAATTACTTTCTTCAGTGGAACACAAAGATATTTTGATGGAGATATGATGTCTGTTTGTCAATACAATGCAAGTGAATCTGTTCAAAACCAACTAGATCCCTTCAGAAGACATTGATTAAACCACTGGAGTCTTTTGGATTACTTTTATTCTGTATTTATGTCCTTTTTGGAGCTTGACAACTTGGTCACCACTCACTTGCATTGTATTGACAAACAGACAACATCTCCATCAAAATATATTTTTTGTGTTATGTAAAAGAAAAAGTCGACATAGGTAGATGTTGTAGGGAATTTTAATTTTTGGGTGAACTATTCCTTTAAGGAAGTACAACTTTTTCCACTTGTGATAGACCAATATATCGTCCAATATTTGGTCATTTTGAGATTTACGGCATTGGGCTAAATATCCGATTATGTTCATACCGCTGCTTTTTCCCTTCTTTGCTCTTCCTGCCTCTCTAGCTCTGCAATTCGCAAGCTTAAATCCTCCCAGTGCATGATAGGTAGGTGTTGATCACCCTGGGGGGAATCTGCACCCTGCAGTTTGACCTTCTGGTCAGAGGTCAAGGGGTCATCAGTGATCCTCTCACGCTGCCCACTATCAGGCTTCTCCTCCATCCGTGATGGAGAGTAATGCTAATCCAGCATAGACAGGATATAAACAATGATTACATACATATAAAAAGTTCTTAACAGAACACATGCACACTTCAGACTTCGTTTGATAATTTCCAAATGGTTTTGTATCAGTATAAAAAAAGATTGCTTTGACTAGACTTGAAATAACTTGCAATATGTAAAGGACTAGAAAGTTGCATATGATTAAAGGACTTTAAAGTGGTTCCCTTCTGCATTAAAATGACTACTTTAAGAGAAAACAACTACAGAACTGTCAGTTGCCCAATCTCACTTAAGTTCAGGTTCTTTACAGTTAGCTTCGTGACGCACAACAAATGACTCCATAAACCTCGTGAAGACCAACGTGAGTGGCAAAATGTTCTCTTTATTCAATCTTACACTATATACTTAATTTTAGAAGTGACAAAGTTGGTTTGTATCATGACTGAGCCCCTCCCGTTCCTGTTTTTTTCTCAAGAAGGAGGTCAAGAAGATTACAATTCACTCACCTCTTTATCGACAAACTAAACCTGACATCGCGACGATCACCTCCGACCATTAACTTCAATGCATTTAGAAAATCACGCTGTTTAATGAATTACCACTTCAATCCTTCTTGTTGGAGAGGAAACACCCCTTTGGCGTTCCCTTTCCTCCCGCCCTGTGTGTTTCTTCTCCCGATGTTTTCTTAAAAATAACTGTGAGCAGATTGATTGTTTGTGGCGACTTTTGTAGATATCGATCTTCTTCTGAGGGGAGTTGCTCGTGTTAAAAGTTTGGATTTTGCGTGAATGTTTGGTATACTTTTGTAGGAACAGCTGGAAAGTGCAGATAAGTCTGTTTGGGAAAGCTCGAGAAAGTAGGTGTCCGATTTCACGATGACGACTCGAAGCAGACGGGAGAAGTTTGCGGGACAGTGTCGTGTTGTTCACTCTGTTGATGAAAGCTGTGATGCAATGCTTCAATAATGTAGAAAAGCCGGTGGGAAAATCACATCTCCCTAAGCTGTAACATAAACTTCAAATCGCAACATTATATATTTAAATGCATGCCAGATGGGAGCTCGAGGTTACTGATTTGCTGCTATCTTCATTTTAAAGTAGTGTACTAATGTAACGGAAATATGTCGACACACATTGCTCATTAAAAATAGGGAAAATCTCGGTACTTTACCAGGAAACTTAACTGACAAATCATTGCACATACACTGTTAAATTCCCAGTAAAATACTGGCAGTTGCAGTTGCCAGAAATGTTCCTTAAAACTGCCAGGAATCACAGGATGTTTTGGTGCTTGTATAATGTACAGTTCACAACCCTACATCATAACATTAAATGATATACTGGTAAAGGGACAGTTCACTCAAAATTGAAAATGGTCTCTTCATTGCCTTTCAAGCACCAAAAATCACATAAAGGCAGCATAAAAGTAATCCATACAACTCCATTGGTTTAATCCTTGTCTTCAGAAGAAATAGGAAAGGTGTGGGGGAGAAAAAGATCAATATTTAAGTCCTTTTTTTCACTATAAATCTCCATTTTCCACATCTCTAAATTATGCTGCCTTTATGCAATTTCTGGAGCTTCAAAGGTCTGGCCAACATTGACTTCCGCTGAAACAACCTACCGAGCTGAGATATTCTTCTAAAAATCTTAATTTGTGTTCAGCTGAAGAAAGAAAGACATACACATCTGGAGTGGCATGAAAGTGAATTTTAATTTTTGGGTAAACTATTCCTTTAATATACCAACCTCATGGACCTACACGCTTCACACTTTTAAATGTACTACTGTTAACCACAATATTAACACAGGTTGTAAAAAAGAAGGATGCATGATGAATTAAAGTTTATCAAGAGTGGAGGAGCATAAAACACCCCAATGTACAAAACTGATATGAAAAATAAGAAGAAACATAATTATTTCAATAAAATATAATCAAATGTGATGGGTCACACAGAGACTTCTTGGAAATTAATTTTAAAAATAGTGCACCATAAAAGTACATGCATTGTCTTAACACACACTTTACAATAAACTAGTAGATATTGGAAACACTTTATAATAAGGCTTCATTCATTAATATTACTTATACATTAGGTATCATGAACAAACAATTAACAATATATTGTTTACAACATATATTAATCTTTGTTAATGTTAGTAAATAAAATAAAATTGTTCACTGTTAGTTCATAGTGCATTAATTAATGTTAACCAAAACAACTTTTAATTTAAAACATGTATTAGTATATATTGTAATTAACATTAACTAATATTAATAAATGCTGTACAAATATTTGACATTTTTAATTCATGTTAACTAATATTGTTTACTAATTTTAACATGGAACCTTATTGTAAAGTGTTACCAAGATATTTAATACTTTTTACTTAAAACAAAATAAATGACAATATTTTACAGTAAAAAGACATGTATTGTGATTTTATTTTTTCACCATATATGGTGACAATCAATAAAAACAATTACTGTAAAAATGTTACCTACATTTAGTCGTTAAGATAAAAAAAAAAAAGAAAGTGTACATTTTTCTGAATTTTCTTAAAAAGTTCATTTTTCTAGTTATGTTAAGCTCTAAAACATTTCCTTGGCTAGATATTGATCTTTGTGAGTGCAAATCTATTAAATTATTTTTAACATTTATTGTCTAGTACTCACAAATGACTGGAAAAGTAATACAGATTTGTTCTTCAAAAGATGTGGGAACCCTGATGATAGGTAAACAGTGAAAATCTCATACATTTGTCTTTACACTAAACTTTTTGTTTGTTCAGGTTGGCCTTCCAAAAGCTCCCACTGTGTGGCATCAATGAGCCTGTAGTTCATCTGTCTGTATTTCTGTGGGTGTTTTCGCCTCTGTCTGCCCACCTCCTCATACAGGCTCTGAATGACTGGCTGTGGAGGTGTGAATTGACCCGCTCTGGCCAGATCCAAGTAATAACCCCATTGACCAGAGTCCAAATGGAGCAGATGCTTCACCTGCACACCTGACTCCTGTTTTCTTTTCATATCACCCTGTATTTCCTTCTCCATCTCCTCCAGGGTAGGCAACTTGACTGAACCTTCAAGGACAGCCAGGGCGAATTGAACCTAAGGATATATATGATTCATTGAGAAAAAGAGTAAGAGTTGATAAAGAATTCATATTCAATATTCAAACCATTGAATTTTACATTAATAAAGAGAAAAAATGTCACCTCATGTTGTTCAAAACACATATGAAAATGCTTCCATGGAACACAAAAGGAATCTTTTTGCAGAATGTTAGCTTCAGTCATAATTTACTTTCATTGTATGGAAAAAAATATATGCTATTAGCCCAACATCTCCTTTTGTGTTCCAGAGAAAAAATTAATTAATGTGGGTTTGAAACAAGAAAAGGGTGAATACATTATGTTAGAATTTGTATTTCTTGTTGAACTATATCTTTAAGCTGCTCTCTGCTTACCTGGTAGTTGAAGTGTATAAAAGGGCAAATAATTTTGCAAATGCCAACAAAAAAAATGGAAGGGAAGGCAGGGGGCAGCAAGAACTTGTATAGCGGAAACATAATATGATCCTGTATTTCCAGGCCCAGTTCTGATGGACAGAGGAATGGGAAGTTAAAATTGTATCCTGTACAGAGCAGAAGAACATCAGCCTGGGTCACTGATCCATCCTTGAACTGTAAAGACCCATCTTCCAAAACCCTACCAACAGGGGTAGCCTGGTGGACACCCAAAGGCAGAGAGAAGGGCAGAGATGGTTTGTTATGACTGAGAATCACCTAGAGATAAAGATGGAGGACATAGGTGTGAATGAGAGAAATAAAACTTTGCACTTCTTAAAGAGGTCATGAAATGAAGAATCAAATTTTCCCTGATCTTTTGACAAATAAAAGGTCATTGTACTATAAAAACATACTGTAAGTTTCAGAGCTCAAAACTTCCTCCTCAGTACAAAAAGAGAATTTGTTGAAACCAAGCTGCCAAAATGACTTGTTCTCTACTTCCTCCACATTGTGATGTCACACTGTGTTAGACATCTGCATCTGACTGCCTTCACAACAACCCATCAATGCCTACTTTACCTTATCACTTTCGTAGCCTGCCCAGTAGTGGTGAGCAGTGAGATGGCAAGTAGTAAGAGCAGGTCAGTCAAGATCAGAGAACCAGTCATAACAGTGGGCGTGTACTGTCAATTCTTAAAGTAGAAACAGCACCAAAACCGAGGGACTGAATGAGGGTGGACAATGATCATGTTTTACAAATATATGAATGTTTTTTTGTGCAGAAAAACTTTACTAATGTGAAAAGAGAACCTAAAGAAAAATATTTTCATGTCATGACCCCTTTAAATATCCCATTAAATGACAAATGCAACTTTCTTTAATGTGTTTTTTGTATTTCCTATAAAGCGTTACAGTCTGTAGTTACCAAAGTAAAAATCCCATTAATTTCTTCCATAGGGGATTTCAGCTGTTCAGGTTTTAGTCCAAAAACCTGGAAGAGAATTAGCCATGGGTTCCCTCTGTATTTTCCTATGAGTTTTTATAATGGGAGTTTTCAACTTATGAGAAAAATAAGGTCTGTGGTAAACATTGCTTGAAGATATGTGGACGTTTTGTTCTACAACACTGTGGCAGGGCGGAGGGCGGGGCCAGGTCATGATCATACACACCCGGTCCCTTATCAGGCTAATCAAGCCTCCGCGAGGGATAAAGGCAGACTGCGGAGGATTGTGCGTGAGAGAGAGATAGTTTACGGACATGTCTGTCATGTGTGTGTGTTTGTGTCTTATGTTTCAGTTTATTATTAAAATATTATTTATATTGACAAGCCGGTTCTCGCCTCCTCCTTTCCATTAACTGCTTTACAAACATAAATTACACACTGTCATACCTCAAACGTGAATTCTGAAGTTGTATTGAATTACATACTTTTTGTAAAAACATACGATGCCTTCAAAATTCACATTGTAGAATAAAACGTCCATGTATTGTCAAGTAATGTTTACCACATAACTTATTTTACTCTTAAATTGAAAAAACCCATTATAAAAACCTATAGGAAAATCCTGATTGAATCCATGGCAAATTTGACTTCCGGGTTTGCGTACAAATTGACTGAACAGCTCTATTGATGATTAACAACAACTTATACTGTAAACTTTCAAAGACAGACCTACGATGAGCTTTAATGTTGTTAATCAATAGGATATGCATCTGTTGAAGCCACCAGTCCATGATACTCAACTTCATGGAGGAATTAAAACTATTGGCAACTATTGGCATTGAGTTCTAAAAATCAACTATCAGCACGATAAATCTGTAAAACCGATATATCGGTTGACCTCTAATTGTGAGAAGGATCTAAATCACAAACCTGAGCACCGGCTTGGGCTAACTCAATGGAAATGTCCACACCAGATGCTCCGGCCCCCAAAACCACCACTGACTTGTTTGCGAAATGCTCTGGATAGCGGTATGAGTGACTGTGTAACACTTTCCCTGCAAAACAGCAGCGGAAGGCAAAGATTAATGTAGGAAGATGAGAGACAGAAAAATAAAACGGGAAATGCAGGGGTGTAATGAGACTAATGGTTAGGGCTTTCAGGGTTATGCATTTGTAGTGATCAGTGATCATTTGTTGTACCTTTAAAATGCTCTATTCCAGGAATGTGGGGCAGGTGGGGGTCGGAGTAATGCCTGCAGAAAGAGGAAAGAAATATGAGTCAGCGCGGAGATGCTAGAGGACTCCTGTGGTCTTCTGAATTCCCTCACAGAAATGCCACACGAACACATAACATAATACTCATTCACATCGCATCTGAGAGAATTCTCATCCTCCCTTTCGAAAGAAAAAGTGACTGGGTGCATTATGGGATAAATGAACATCCCACTATCTGAATAATGCTATGCATTTCGAACATAACCAGAAAGGCACAGTCTGAGATTAGATGCAGTTGTGTCCATTTGAGCATGTCTGGGAAATAAAAGGACACTTTAGATGCATTCCTCCTTACCCACTGCAGACAAACACAGAGTCGAACGTCTGTGTGTTACGGTCTCCACATGTGTTGCACGAAATTACCTCCCACGTCACAGCTCCCCCCTTCTCTGTCTCCATGGAGACAGGCTTCACCTTTTCCACCACAGTGTTGAACTGTGAGGGACAAAGCAGTCTGTCATAAGCAATATTTTTGTGTCCGTTGGTAAGAAAACTACTTTCTAATACTGTGAAAGTTTCTCTCAAGCTTCTCAAAATTGTATGCTGTGATGCTCAAGTCTTTGATTGACAAGCAGGGGTCAGTGGCCTTACACCCCTGAACAAAGAAGCTTCATCATGTTTGACCAGTAATGGCTGTACAACAACAAATGCCTTTGAACAATAATTGACAATTAGGTTTCTTTGTTTACTTGTATAGTATGTTCAATGCAGATTTTCACGTACAGTATGCCCTCAGATGGACTGGGAAACCTATGATGCAGTTTAGCAATTGTGTTGTAAAATTTAATAAAGTAAACAATATTGTCATCCCATTCTTGCATCATTTGCTTTGAGACAAATGCACAGTTCGGCAGTTCGGTTTGCTTATATGGTCTTGTTTAATGGTCATAGATACTGGAACAAACAGATACCTTAATACAAGGAGCAATATCATGCCTCTCACAATATTTTTCCAAATACTCCTGAACTGCTGTGTGGTGCAAAAAAGATGGTAGGTGCTCATCAAAAGGCAAATCAGGAAACATCATAACCTCCTTAGGCAAATTGGTCCTGAAATCAGACATAAGATTTCATAGCTAAGTTACATAATTGGACACAGATCAAATGGAATCAAAGTGAACTGCATGGAAAAACATGGTTACACTTACTGTTATTTACCTAAGGTCCCTATACATACTACTGTGGATGGGGTATCCACTGTCATAAGTTCCCACTCTTTCCTCATAGAACCAGGTGCCGCCCACATGCTCGGTGATTTCGTACACAACAGGTGGATCAAAAGTCTCTGGGTGAGACAAGATGTGTCGAGCGGCACAGAGGCCTGCGGCCCCGGCCCCTATCACAGCTACACAAACTCTTCCCCTCCGCTCCATTCAGATCTATTTGGAAAATGAACCAGCTACATAAACAGACATGACTATATAAAATGTAAGGGCCGGTTCACACAGAACACGTTTTTTTTTTAATCTGTCTGCTCTGTTTTTTCATTGTTTTTCTACACAAACATGCACTAGAGATGCACATCTTCGACCGTTGCGCCACGTCTCACTGTTTTTCCAATGTCTTGTTGTAGCGTTTTTTAGATGCTGTGTCAAGTTAAAGGTTTTTTAAGGAATTTTCTGGGTACAGTAGAAGTTAAGCTCATTAGACAGCATTTGTGGCATAATGTTGATTACCATTTCGACTCGTTCCTCCTTTCCCTTTTTTTGTTCTTTTTTATATTCTCCCCTTTTATCCCCAATTTGGAATGCCCAATACCAAAGTCCTTGTCGTGGCGTAGTGACTCGCCTCAATCAGGGTGGTGGAGGAGGAGGCTTCACGCACAACTCACCGTGCGCCCCACTGAGAGCGAACCACATTAAAGTGACCACAAGGAGATTACCCCATGTGACTCTACCCTCCCTAGCAACCAGGCCAATTTGGTTGCTTAGGAGACCTGGCTGGAGTCATTCAGCATGCCCTGGATTCGAACTTGCGACTCCAGGGGTGGTAGTCAGCATCCTTACTCGCTGTCGTTCCTCCTTTTCTTAAAAAACCCCCCAATAAAATCGAGGTTACAGTGAGGCATTTACAATGGAAGTGATGGGGCCAATTTCTGGAGGGTTTAAAGGAAGAAATGTGAAGATTATCATTTTATAAAAGCACAAACATGAATTATTATGTTAAAACTCATTTATTATTTGAGCTGTTAAGTTGTTTAAATCCTTGTTTTTATGTTCGTCTTAAGATTTAGCATTATGTTGCCATAATAAGTTAAATAAAAAATTGGATACAACTTTACACAGAAATGTTGGTATACGATTTTATCACACTAAATGTTAACATGCATATTGTTTACGTATTGTGGCTATCCTTTAAAAAACGGTCAATATGTTAACTTTATGGATTCGCCCAACATATTCACTTCCATTGTGCCTCACTGTTACCCAGGTTTTGCTTTAAATAACAAAAATATTTAAAACAAGTCTAAATAATTTTTTGTTGTAATTAACACAAATGATGATAATTGAGCTTAAGCGGAAATATGTGATTTCTGGTTTTCAAAACAGATGTCTGAATACACCCCCGTCTACCATTGGTCAAACAAAGAGATAACCCCGCCCCCAACTCACACCATTGGTTGAGTAACGTTGTTGGGGCGGGTCTAACCGAATCTCATAAAACAAACAAGTTTCATAGCGCAACAGAAAGAAACACAGTGATTACAGTTTTCGAGAAAATGCACCTATGAAGGGCTTACTAATAGTCTTTGCATATTAATTAGGAATAGAAGAAAGAATTTTGACACAAAAAAGTAACATAGGCCTACTTCAGCTTTAAACTTTTCAAAATGCGTCTGGAGCAATATCAGTGGTCTGTAGACATATTCTGTTCAAATAGCTGCGCAGCGTCTATAGCTTTCAGCACAAGAACACGTTCAGTCTGAACGGCCCCTAAACGAAAATAACGAACCCAAACGATATAATTGTTAGTAATTTTAATATAATGAGGTGTATGTAATATATATAAAACAGGTAAATCGCTCGAAGGCAAATGCGCATGCGCACTGTACTTGTTTATAAGTCCAGCTGCAGGTCTTTTATGAGTCAGAACCTATTACCTGTTCAGGATCCGAAAACTCACCGCCGGTAATCACTACTCACACACACTAGGCTACACAGTTCACACAAAGCTGTTTGCTGCGGAGATTTAGCGAGCATGATCCCTCATTTTGAATGCTGTCTTAAAATAAATGCTTGGTCTCCACAACAGTTGAACAATGTGTCACTAATGTGAACTTTGGTCATGATTCAGGCGTCTCCTCCAATCAATATAGATTCCTCCTCTGTTGTTTGCCGTGGGATGGCTGTATTGGCTGAAAGGAAAATCTTCCGACGAGAGCACTTTATAACTGTCAGCTCTTATCAGTAACGATACACTCACTACCAGTTCTTTAAAAGTTTCACCGTTCCTAGTACATTTCCCCTCTTTTCTTTTACCAGGAAATGATCTGACTGGCTATAAAAGGGGACGGAAGATATAACGACCGTGTAATAAATTCATAATAAAGGTACAAACCCTCTTGCATTCAGTTATTTTGAAAACTATGATAAAGCTACCTTAACATTACCTAAAAGCTATCTGCAGGTGTGAAATATGAAAGGGCCAGTTACAATTTCATGGGCTAAATGAACTATGAAGATAGGTTGATATTGTTTGATGTGAAGTTAAAATGATTTGTCAAACCCATTACAAAAAAAAAAAAAAAAAAAACTGTGGAGGTTCTATGGTACAGTTATGGTCATATAATGGTAGTTATATATTTACAAAGGTACTGAATGATATTTATGTATCATAATTATTTAATGACACATTAAGGAACTCCAACGAATACCATGGTACGTGTACAAAAACATGGTATTATCTAGGTATTTTTTGTTAGTGATCAACAAAGTGGTAGTGCTGCAGCATTGTTTATCAGTTGGGTTGCTAGGAGACATCTCTAATGAGAGTCAAACCCCTGCTAAGCTAACGGAATGTTGCAGTTTTGTTTCCTTAAATGTCATCTTCAGAATATCGGGGAATGGAATGCATTTATGGTCAGAGATACAAAGTAGGATTATCCCACACCCAACTTTAATGGAACACAGCATAACCTTGTACCCTGAAGAAACTAAATTTATTGCAAGCAACATGCAAGTAAATACTATTTGATAGATTTTTCCAGGCGTTATAGACCTCCTTGGTAGATTCAAATGAAAAATTATGATTTTTAGGCTTGCTTGAGAATTAATTGTCTTTTCAAGTTCGGGCTTTTTGTTTTTAAAATGTCAATTGGTATTATTAGTTAGCTGTGTCATAATGCATGATGCCCAAATGCATACAGTGTCTTATTCATTGTGAAACTGTGTTTTCTTAATGGCATGAATCACACTGAAGGCCTAGACTTAAAATGCACGGCCTGCCACTCACTGTATTTGTGTAGGCTATATTAGACCTGTATTATAACATGCTCGCTACAACCATTTCTGATGTAAATTATTAAATTCTAGGAAAGGGCCAAGAAAAAACCCATAAAAGGCACCAAGTTAAGTGAATTTCGCACATGGATTTGGCTATGGTACCTAGAACTGTATAAAAAACCTACATAGACTATGAATATTTAGGTCAAAGGGATAGTTCACACAATACATGAAAATTCTCTCATCATTTACTCACCCTCATACCATCCAAGATGATTTTTAGAACAAGTACTTACAATGCAATGAATGGTGACCAGGCCTTTGAATCTCCAAAAATCACATAAAGGCAGCATGAAAGTAATCCTAAAACTCCAGTGGCTAAATCCATATCTTCAGAAGCGATATGATAGGTGTGGGTGAGAAAGAGATCAATTTGTAAGCTTGTTTTTATCATAAATTTCCATCCCTGCTCAGTAGGTGGCAATCTGCATGAAGAAAAGAAGCAAGAACTAAAGAAGCAGCTTGTTGAAGTGAAAGTGGAGATTGATAGTAAAAAAAGACTTAAATATTGATCTGTTTCTCACTCACATCTATCATATTGCTTCTGAAGATATGGATTAAATCACTGGAGTCTTATGGATCATTTTTATGCTGCCTTTATGTGCTTTTGAAGCTTCAGAGTTCTGTCCACCATTCACTTGCATTGTGAGGACCTACAGAGCTGAAATATTCTTCTAAAAATATTTCTTTGTGTTCAGAAGAAGAAAGAAAGTCAAGCACCTCTGAGATGGCATGAGGGTGAGTAAATGATGAGAGAGTTTGGGTGAACTGTCACTTTAATTGTCTTAAAAAC
The DNA here is from genome assembly GCF_025860055.1 of Xyrauchen texanus. Classification (NCBI taxonomy): domain Eukaryota; kingdom Metazoa; phylum Chordata; class Actinopteri; order Cypriniformes; family Catostomidae; genus Xyrauchen; species Xyrauchen texanus. The sequence goes on along the minus strand of NC_068319.1, from coordinate 18,395,488 downwards.
CTGACCTGTAAAAAATGTAGCGTAAAACATTTTTACCCTACAAAAGGGAAAAGTTCTGAAAGAACCATGCTTTAGCAAGGAAATGATCAAAGAGTCTTTCAAGGCAAGTCAGTCCACTCAGTGGCCATCTTTGGAATGCTCCCAACACATACAAATCTGAAAACAATAGTTGATGAATTGTACTTCTTTTTTTGATCTAGCTAAAAACGCAGTTTTTCATGCTCATCCAGCTAATGCACATGCATGTTCACAAGTTGACTGAAAGGCGAAGTCTGTAAAGGTGATTGGCTCTTTTACCTGGGTTATACCACTGGAGGCCTGTGAGGACCTGCAGAGCTGAAATATTCTTCTCTTCCAAATTCATCTAACTTCCTGTTTGTATTTAAGCTACTGAGAAGAGTCGATCTAAATCAATTACGTGTAATTGACTGAAATTGTTTTTCATCAAGAGTTGATGGTGTGAGCTTACATCACCCCTTTACTACGTGAAAATGCAAAGGTAAATTGGACCTAGCTGATCACATTCAGACAGCTATGACACACTGCACTTTTTCATAATATAAGCATTTCATTGTTATACATGTAATTCTGCAAAATGTTTAAGGGTTTCAATGTGTAGTTGACATGCTTGTATTATTTTGCATGCAAGTTCATGACTCTAAAGACAATTATTTGTACTTTTTTTAAATATTTTTTTTTATGTGATTAAAACAGTTGTCAATGGAATATAAAATAAAATGTACATATATACAGTGCCTTGCAAAAGTATTCAGACCCCTGGCCAATTCTCTCCGAATTACAAATGGTACACTGAAATTTCATTCTGATTGATATTTTATTTTAAAACACTGAAGCTCAAAATCAAAACCTAAATAGGATTGAGATCAGGTCTTTGACTGGGCCACTGTAGGACATTTATGTTTTTGTTCTTGAGCCACTCCAATGTTGCTTTGGCCTTGTGCTTGGGATCATTGTCATGCTGAAGGGTGATTTTCCTCTCAAGCTTCAGTTTTTTAGCGGATTGAAGCAGGTTCTCTTGCAGTATTTCCCTATATTTGACTCCATCCATTCTTCCTTCAATTCTAACAAGATGCCCAGTCCCTGCTGATGAGAAGCATCCCCACAGCATGATGCTGCCACCACTTTACTTCACTGCAGGGATGGTGTGTCTTGAGGCATAATGTTAGGTTTGCACCTCACATAGCGCTTTGAGTTTTTGGCCAAAAAGCTCTATCATGGTCTCAACAGACCACCAATCCTTCTCCCACATCGCAGCTGGGTCACTCGCATTCTTTCTCTCGCAAGTCTCCTTTTTGTTAGAGTGCTGAGTTTTGAGGGATGGCCTTTTCTTGGCAGTGCCTGGGTGCCAGCTTCCACTTCCTGATTATTGATCCAACTGTGCTCACTGGGATATCCAAACATTTGGATATTTTTTGTAACCTTTCCCTAATCTATGCAACTTCTGTGGAATGCTCTTTGGTCTAAAATTTCCTTCAGATTCACAGCCTGACCAATGATCCTTCAACAAAGGGTTTTTTAGCCTGAAAATGTGATTGCAACTTTTAATGATTCACAGGTGGATGCCAATTGTAAAGTAATTGTGTCCTCGTTAGGGCAATTTCTTTCATTGGTATAACCTGGCAGCTTCCACTGCATAGGGGTTCAATACTTATGCAAGCACTGTGTGTGTGTGTATATATATATATATATATATATATATATATAAACATATAAACATATAAACATATAAACATACAAACATACAAACAATAACACAATGAGTGAATGACATAAGAAGATGGTAAGACGTGTCTTACAGTGATATTTTAATGACATTATTTTGTCTCTTGGAGTTTCGTAAGCACAGAGGAATATCAGTAGATCAACAGCGTGAAGGTAGGATTTTGTGTATTTATGAATGAAGGCACCCTTGTTTTAAAATCTCCCTTCTCTGCTTACAGTTGTTTTGGCATCCCATGAACACTTTAAAATACTCATGATAACTTTCGGCAACTCTACAACCTATAAATCCTCTTCGCTAGCTAATTACACTTAATCAACACCATAGATATCTATATATAATGCACTTATATATAGTGCATTATATATAGAATATCAAAGACAATTTTTTTTAAATGGCTGCACGTTAGTTTCTCTTGTGCAAAAGGTAAATATATTGAGAGATAGAAAGAAGCATGCAGCAGCACAGATACATTACATTGCACATTCATTCAACATGGGAACTTTTGTTTCAGGGGTTGTTAAACAGTCAAATCTGATGCAGTATAAAGCAGCCCAGGAGGATGAAATGTCCTATCCCAAAGGCACGTGGGCAGAGAACACGAAATTATTTTTAATCCAGATAACACATTCTCATCACATCTCTGGTATGCCTTCTGTTCCTAAGCATTAATCTTTCCACTTTATTGATATGTATCTAGATAATGTCCTCAGATTAGTCAGGATTAGCGTCAAGCACACATGACAACATTGTACTTAACCTGATTAACCCAGCTGGGAAAGATAAACCTCCTGCGTCCACCTCCTCAGTCAATTATGTACTTGACATCCATAATCATTAATGTTATTTACAGACTGCCTACCCCACCGTAGGAGAGTGTGTTTACTTGTACTGGAAGAGAGGTTATAGAAGGGATTCTTGCCTTACTTTTGATCAAAGAAGTGGCAACTTTTGGGTGCTTGTAAATGGTGAGTGAAATTCTTATTTGTCTATTTTAGCATAAGATATTTTTATCATACAACCTAATTGCATGAGGAAATTAAACCTCATGTAATTTATGAAAATTAGTTAGTGTTGTGTAACATTTTAAGGTGAGCAAGGAGGTGGCGGGAAATGTCTGAACAATAAACGTAAAGTTTAATTTTATAAATTAACTTAAAACAACATAAAGGAACACAGACACACATGCAGCGCGCACGTCTCTCTCTCTAACTGCTGTCTCCGGCTCCCCTTTATCTCGCTTTCTCGATGATCAGCTGATTCAGTGCCTTCCGTGCAACCTCATGGAGGGCCTCACCCTCCTCCTTGTCACACTCCCCGCCCATATCTGGAGGGGAGATGCTGCCCTTCCGGCCTTTCTGTCAGCTGGTGGTCCACCCTGCCTCCTGGGAACCTGGGGGATAGATGAGGGGAAGCGTGGGGAAACATATGCCAGTTTTTAGGCATATGTTAATAAAATAATTTACAGTAAAATTACATGTATTACATGTATGGTCTTGTTATGGTCTGGTAAGGTTGTGTACCAATTAAGTTGTGTAATGTAGCATTTTTTTTTCATATTCATACTGTAATCTTTAATCATATTACAGTCATGCACAGGGGCGCAATGGGGACACACCTTCAGTCCCTGTTAATGCAGATGCCATTCTGTACTTTCACAATTGTAGGGCATATGGAGAACATAACAACACAGGTTCATGCCTCACTATGAAACATCCAAAGCAACAGGTCACAATTTTCCCAGGAGGCCACTTGATGGCAGCAATAAGTCAGCCTCTCAGGTTTGGTGTCCTAAGGCATGATGATTGGCATTGTGTGTGATGTGTACAACGGCAGGCTGTGGGTTGTAAGAGTGGGAGACATCCAAAAAATCAACAACACACAATTAGAGATAAGAGAATAGATGCTAGTCTCCAATAAAAAAGAATAAACTCTTGCGGGGGTTCGAATGATGTCCAGTGGGGGAGGCAAGGAGAGAGTGTTTTAGAGAGAGAGGACAGCTGGCGGTTCTTTGTCTCAGACAGGCAAAAGCATTCAGCCCACCAGTCGTATTTTATGTGGCAGTGTTGCTGTGCCACAGTACAGTGGCATGGCCTTACTGTGATACATATATATATATATATATATATATATATATATATATATATATATATATATATATATATATATATATATATATATATATATATATATATATATATATATATATATATATATATATATATATATATAGAGGTGTGGGATTCTGTATAGAAAATCTAATCATGTATGAAAGGACATGTAGGTGTTTTCATTATTTCAAAGTGTTCCAAAAACAGAGGAAACAGGGATAGTTCACCCCAAAATGAAGATTTTACTCCTGTTGTTCCAAACCCATATGACTATTTCTTCAGTGAAAAACAAAAGAGACGTTAATCTCAGTAATCTTTTGTCAATTGATAGAAAGTCATAAGTGTTTGGAGTGTGAGTAATTTATGACAGAAATGTCGTTTTCATTTTGGGGTGAACTATCCCTTTTAAAAAGCACAGCAGTGGATCTATACTAGAGCAAGAATAACATAAAATTGAGAAGAAGGGCAAAGCAAAGAGAGGAGGAGGGGGAGAAGGAGAGAGTCAGAAATAGGGAGAGGCAAATAAATGGAAGGAATGGAGTGAATCAACCCTATTTTCCCCCGTCTTTGTATTTTAAATTCAACGCAGGTCGCTTCCTGGCACTTCATGGTTTCGACCCAGCCGTATGACGCACCGCTCCCAGATGAAGGGGACCTGCTGCTGTTCGGGCTGATAATGATAATAGTTATGATGATAACAGTAATAACCAACTTCCCATGTCGCTCTCATCCTGCCAGCTGCTTACGTGTTAGGATTATCAGACGCTTTGACACACTGCGGTGGAGATGCGGCAGTACCCTGTAGCGCGTGTGTGTGCGTGCGTTCGTGTGTGTATTTGTGCTTGCATGCATGTTTGTGAGTGTTTATGTAGTGATGCCCTTAAATCCGTCTCCCTCCCTCTAGTTCCTGTTGATTACACTCATCTTGGTGGCCCATTCAGCTGTAAGCCCTGTACTGACATATGATTTCTGATGGTGGTCAGGAGAGGGCAGTTACCCACTCACCCTCCCCACCTTCAGAGTTCCTTCAGGTGCACCTGTGCGTCTAAAGGAGAGACAATATTGCTTCTATGTGGTGCAAAGAGCATATTTTCATTCTACTGTAGGCCCTGGTGTGCTTTCCATTTAACAGAAAATACAATTCTCATATTGACATCAAGGACAAATGGAACGGAAACCATGAATAGGCCTACATTTAAACTTTTTACACATGTCTACAATTATCTTAATACAGTTGTAATATTATTGAATTTTGATTGGCACTTATAACTTGATAAGCCAAATTCAAGCCAAACATTTTTTTATATTTACCAGTAAACTGCATATTTGACCTTGTTTCCTACTAGCTGCTCTCATTCTTCTCACCAAAAATAATTAACTTTCAAAATGTCCAGCTTTGCCATCATTTAGAATTCATTTGAACCAAAGTACATTGTTAGTTTTATGTACTGAAGTAAAAATGAAAATCTCGTCTTTCTTATAAAAGTTATTATGTTTCTACTTCAAATCGTTGCAGAGACATTATCATTTCAATATTGTTTGTCATAAACCCTTGCCATTTGAGTTTTTGGCCTATTATCACATTTCTACATTAACAGTCTATTGCGACTTCTGACTCAAAATGATAGAGCGTGTCACGTATTTCAAGTCCAACCTGGTCTCATTAAAAGTTGTAATAATAGTACAAAGTTGTACGAGTTGCCTCATATAAAAACGTATGACTTTTACTCCCATAGAGAAAAATACACAAACCAAGAGTCTCTCTCCCAGAGAGAGAGAGAGAGAGAGAGAGAGAGAGAGAAAGTAATAGATCATCCAAGTTCTGAGTTTCTAGCTCCAAGATGCAAGGAACAACAGATACAACAAAATTCGGAACCCCCACACCAGTGAGACATCAACAGAAATACCAACGACATGGTTAAGCACTCGCAAGCAAACACTCCCTTCAAGTTTCCTGCATCTGCGTCTTTCAGATTATGGAAATTCTGCCCTGACATCAGGGCTTCATTCCAGATTGTAAGTACCCTCTTGTTGCTCCAGGAGATCAGCATTCCTCAGCGCATCATGTTCAAGGCTGCTGAAATGGAATTCATCTCCTTTCCCACTGCATAGCACCCCAGCAAAACCAGTGGAAGACGTCACTATCACCGAGCAAGGGGAATGTAAATATCACTATCCAAACCTCTTCCCAGAGACCTCGGCATTAATCTATATTAATCTATATAATTTCACCGTTTTTTTGTTTTAGTCATAGTTTTAGTCTTTTGACGACAATGTCCTTTAAAATTGGTCAATATTTCATCGTCATACAATTAATTTTAGTCAACAAATATTATATTGTTTGGTTGATGATGATGATGTGCAAAATGGCCAAAAACGTTGGTTAGAATGTGTAAGTGACCCTAAACTTTTGAACGGTAGTGTACATACTGTCCTTGTTGTGAAAGTTTCTGTAATTATAATAGATAGATTGAAGTATCAGCTACTTTTTTAGAAGTTAGCCTACTGCATGCTTTAGAGATTTATCTGTGAAAGGATTACAATGGGTGTAGCATGTTTCTTATTGAAACAGTATACACAATGCAAGTTACACATAGTAAATTATGCATATTCAGGCTTTAACCCTGTGAAGCCTGACGTGTGAAAGAATTGTCAGAAATTGTTTTGTGAATTTTTTGACATTAAACTCTTTTTAGGACCATAAGACAATCTATAAATAAAATTTGCACTTTTCTTTTTAATGTATAATATTTGATACATTAGGCTTTAGAGGTCATTATCCTCCTGAGGCCCAGCAATTCATTTTTGTGTAAGTTTTTCTTAGCCCTTTCCTGCTGCAGTGGTAAATCTTGAGGTATTATCAGAGGACTCCATGGGCTTTCCACAGATACCAAATGTTTGAGGGTTTGGCCATGACAACTTCCTCTTCTTGGTCTTTAAATATGGATTGAAATTGATCACAGTTCAATTCAGCACATCACATGCAATATGTATAAAATATGATTTCTTTTAATAAACTATTTTTTATCATATGTATTTTATGCACCAAACACTTTATTGACATTTATAAAAGGGAAATTGTAAAACTTTCTTCACTGGGTCTGAGGAATTTATGGTAAGATGACATCATAATAGTTTGTAATGTTAAATATTTAGATCTTTATAATGACAGAGCAGGTTGCATACCTGTATATGAAAATACACATAAATATTAGTTCACACATTAGATATAAATTTTATAAAATGTGTATGCCAGTATTTTTTAAAGCTTAAAAAAAAAAGATTTGTTTATTTATTGTGGTGGGCATGAATGGAATGGATTGAGAGAGATGTCTCAAAAGCCTGATGTATCATATTTGATACATGGATTTCAAAGGGGGGTTTACAAATATATATATTTAACATTTTAACCAAACACAAGTTGCTTATATTTAGCAAATACTCATTTTAAAATATCAGTAACAATAAAATAATTACTGTTACTTTATTAAAATAAGCTATAATTTTTCCCAACATAAGAGTCACTTTGTGCAAGCCTGCAGCTATTTTAAATAGATCGATATAAACATTGAAACCACTTTTCTTTTCACAAATATCTATAAGATGGTGCCATAAACCTGTGAAACTTACATATCATAGTTTATTTGGCTCGTTATATTGAACAGAGAGTGAGAGGATCCGTCAAACATGGTGTTTCATATTTGAAACAAATGCACTTTATAGCGTTAAGTTCAAGTTCACCTGTTCATTTGCTTCACTGTGCAGATGTATGGTGTCATATTACACATATGTTGTGGATGTATTGCTTAAACTTATATATAATTAGGATGTGTATGAATTAGGTATTTACCCCGTGTTGAAGCAATTTGTTTTAGCTGGTGTTAGTGCTTGCAACTCATGCAGCTCAAGTGGAGAAATCCCCAGCATACTGGATTAATGGAGTAGATATATCCATTTAATATCTTCTATATACAGATTCTCCTAGATGAAGATTCTTCTTGTAGTATAATTTTTATCTGTACATATTTTCGTCAACAGTATGCTTAATTAAAATCATTTAATTATAATCATGATGTGCCTTTTTGTCTCGTTTTCATAATCGTTGACGCAATAAAAAAAACCTTAATCAACTAACGTTTTTGTCAGTGATTTCGTTGACAAGATCAACACTGACTACCAGTGTATGATGTTCTTTAGATTGCATTACCTGTGTGTCAAATGTCTTGCAAATAAGCTTTCAACAATATGTTTAATTAGAGATAAGATCTTTACCTTACTAGTTAACAGAGAAACAGCAGGGGGGCCTGGGTAGCTCAGCGAGTATTTACGCTGACTGCTACACCTGAAGTAGTGACTTTGAATCCAGGGTGTGCTGAGTGACTCGAGCAAGGTCTCTTAAACAACCAAGTTGGTCCAGTTGCTAGGGAGAGTAGAGTCACATGGGGTAACCTCCTTGTGGTTGATATAATGTGTGGTTCTCACTCTTGGAGTTGTGTGTGGATGCCACGGAGAATAGCGTGGGCCTCCACATGTGCTACTTCTTCATGTTAACACACTCAACAAGCCACGTGATAGGATGTGTGGATTGCTGGTCTCAGACACGGATGCAACTGAGATTCATCCTCCGTCACCTGGATTGATGCGAGTCACTATGCCACCACGAGGACTTGAACACATTGGGAATTGGGCATTCCAAATTTGGGAGAAAATCAATAAATAAAACATAAAAGAGAAATAGCATTTTTTCATTCCATAAGATAACAATAAACATATTCTGCCATAACCACATCCAACTCTAAACACTTGCATCTTTCTTCCTGTGCACATCCTTTCCATCTTCACCTGTTCTTATTCATTTGTAGTATCATTTAGCATTTTGTAGTTGTTAGTTTTTCTTGTTTATCTTTTTGTAAATACAATTGTTTTAATTAATTAATCTTCCTTGTGTTGATAATACAGTAGGAGGCTCTAGGCAGAATTTCATAAAATCTTTCAGATTATACAGCTGATCATTTTCCTCCAACTAACACACACACACACACACACACACACACACACACACACACATACACACACATACATACCTTGTGACATGTGATCAAAAATAACCACATTCTTTGGTGTCTTGTTTGAGGTCCACTAGTGGCTGTGTTATTGACCGTCCAAAGGATTGTTGGTCTTCCAGCTTCTGTATGCTCTGATTTTTTTGGTTTGTTTTGAGTCTGACTCATGGGTACTTTATTGCCGTGCTACTCTTTCACCGGTATTCATGTCATGCCTCATATGCTGATGACTTAGACACTCTGACTCAGTAGAGAAACTAAAAATGACATCCTTCATTTGTACTCACATAAATGCACTAAAATGACTTTTGCTCTGAGAGCATACTCATTTTGAGGTATGAGTATAAGCAATTAAGTCAATTAAATGGAAGTTAAGCTTTGATTTCCAAGAATAGTGTCTAAAAATGCTGCCAGTAAACAACACACCAACACAGGTTGCATGTTGGCATTTCGTGGTATGGTTGTTGACTTCATAATTAGTCTTCTTTCAATATGTAATTAAGCAGATTTTACTTTTAGTTAGTACTTAGCTGCCAAGATTCCCAAACAGGTGTACTACAGAAATTGGAGTTAATGTGGTCAGAATCCAGCTGTAACATTACCCCCTGAGACCTGACAAAAAAGGTTTTGGGATTTAGATTTACATCATTGTAAGGTTTGATGCAAAAAAATATTATATTATATCATGTATGCTCTATTCTATGTTTCTTTGTAGTTATAAAGTGCATAAGGCCAAAAGTCTGTGGAGAAGTCCAATATTAATTTTACTCACACAAACTAAAAAAACAAGCTTCCTGTAGCTCAACTGGTAGAGCATGGTGCTAGCAACGGCAAGAACATGGGTTTGATTCCCAGAAAACACACAAGTTATAAAAATGTATAGCATGAATGCACTGTAAGCTGCTTTGGATAAAAGTGTCCAGTAAATGTCCACAATTTCTCAAAGATCTTGTAGCCTGTATTTCTAAATAACTTTTAAGTAAGGTTCCATGTCCTCTTCTTCTTCATTTCTTATGTCTTAATTGGTTAATTCTGTCTTTTTAATGGACAAATCAATCATAAGAAAATGGTAACCCTTGTCCACCCTTAAGAATCTTTATTTATACCTGCATATACCAGTTTACTGACAGGAGCAACAGAAATCAAGAAATGTAATAAGCCTCAGAAACGTTACTTTTAAAAGTAACTCATTAATTTTCATTGCGGTACTCCTTAAAACTAAATTAAACCTAAAATTAACTAAATTAATTAAAAAAATACTTTTTATGGAAAGCAAAGCGTTACGTTAATTTTGCGTTGCCTTATTCTCACTGCCACTCTCATTACAGGTCATGCTAGCTACTGTACAATACTGATGTCAAAAAATATACTAAACAAACAGATATTTAGAAAGTCTACAATCAGTAGGTGTTCACTTCATATTTATAATAAAGACTCAATAACATGATGACATATGCATGATTTGTTTTTCCATCGACATGACAGCCAACATGAATAATGAAGAATAACCCCTGTCTTACCTAAAGCAGCAAAGTCCAACATTTGAACCTACATCATATATATCATCATGTGCTGTGTCAAATTAAGATGTTTTTCAGAAGTCAGGATATAATTAAGTGGGGAATGCCAGCCTAATATTTTCAAGGAATAAGTCTGATGAATAAATCACACTTAAATAATCTCAGTGCACGCTTGTTTTGAGTTGATCCAAGGTGTGTACTGAGGACAGCCTCCAGCAAATGCGCATGTTGATACATCTTGTATGGAATCGTTTTTAATGCTACCAAAAAACCTGTATGTTTCACAAATCACATTACTTGATTATTATAGAAGAAAAATGTTGAATATTTTAAGACATTTTCTCTGCATACACAAACCATGTTGTACGTTGCTCGCAGCTGCTGATCCAGAGTCAGCTTTTTTCATCCCATTCTCCCAGTTAAGGGGAGCTGTATCACGGAGCAGTTCGGCTGCATAAGTCAGTGAATTGAGTGAGTATTTCACCCTGTGTATCATATCATGGCCAGTGGAAGACTAGTCTTATAATTCCTCTGCCTAAATGTGATTACTGAATTTTTTAATGCAGTGTGTATTAACACATGAATCAATCACGTTTCACTCAACCGAAATCAGTTTCTAGACGGCAAGTCTAAAGTGTTTCACACAAAACAACCAGTATCCAGATAAAGGACGCAAGCATGCACATTTTGAAGTACATGTGTATTTCTGAACCTGCCTCCATCATAAGTCACTGAGGATGCTGGAGTCCTAGGTGCTTGCTTTTTTGTTCAGTAATTAAAAGACACGTTGTACGAGCACAATGGAATTAATTGTTAAAAATTGGAGCTCTTAGTGTGCAAATTTGCTTTGAAACAACAGAGACTTAATTACTGGTCATAAATGAAGGAAAAGACCTAGTGCCATTAGTTTTAGGGCGGGGGGCACGAGGCCATTAGCGATGTGCTAAATTGGGCTAATTTTCAGTAAGGGCTGTGTGTGTGATGGAGTGATGGAGAGGAAAAAGAAAGAAACGGAGAGGGGGAGGAGAAAAAAATGGGGTTTGGATGGGGGTAGGGGCTCCATCAGTTTGGAAATGGTGAGTAATGATGCCCCAGCCAAATTAAATGTATGAGTCAAACATTTAGGAATAAGATGCTCTGCAAATTAAAGATGTTTATCATGATTGCCCTGCCTTCAGCTGCTTTTAAGCATCTTTTAAACATGTGCGAGTGTTTCATTACATCCGTGTCTCAACGGAGTCACATTGCCCATTTTGATAAACATCTGCCCAGTGGGACAATTCTAATTTATGCACCTTTGTTCTGAAGGATTACAATTGTCTGCTTTACTGTGCTATTTTTGAAAATGCTGAAGGTCTACGAACACTCTGCTCAGACAGTAATACCACAACACAAGATTTTGTCAGAACATTACTGTAAAAATTATTGCAATGGTTGGACACCTAACACATAAGTAATATGACTCATATTTCACATATTTAAGTTATATAGGGTGCATATTATGTACTCTTCTCATACACAAAGTCAACCGAAGGATGTTTTTACAATTTGGTAACATTAATTGCAATAGTTGTGCACATATGGCACATAATATGTACAATGCACTGTAACACCAATAAAGACATTTTTATCAGAATGTTAAAGCTGTGATTAAATTTCACATTATCTCAACTAATAAAGCTTTGCACTTGTGACGCAAAAAAAAATGGGGTACGAATCCTGAAGAGCATGCGTTTTGACACGTGAGCTGAAAGTGTGATAGATGTACCATAAAAAGATGAGGTTGCTTCAGCAATTGTGTTTTTTTATCTCACATTTGCATTAAGGTGTAGAGTAGCAAGGATTTATAACTCGATAGAGCATTAACCTCATCTGTTTGGGAGGAAATCTAACATGCTTTTATCGCCACATAGTGGACGTTTCACCTCTGAACTGTAGCAGTATGTTTAATGTTAAATAAGTCAAATAATTTGCATGACATCAGGCTGGTAAAGGGGCACATCATACGTAAGACAAATTGGACTCATATTACATAAGTTTTGCACAAACTAACACAAACACATACTATTTTATTGGAACATTAAGGCAAAAATTATTGCAATAGATAAAGGCCATATACAGTCTGGCCATATTTAAACACCTCTGAATAATTACTCAAAAAAATAAAATCAATCATAATTCTATTCCACTACCCATAAGCACATGCTTCTCACATGGGCTCATCCCAAACGGGCACCTGAGCAGCCAAACATGTGTGTGACAGCACTTACTCGCAATCCTGGCTACCCAGATAAAGACTGTGTGTGCGTCTGATAACGGCCATCGTCTCGGCTCCAGTGCCCTTAGGGTTTTAGGCAGAATGGTAGAGGCTAATCGCAGACACAATAACCTGCAGAGATGACAGACCAGCACACTGCAGCTGTGTCACGCCACCATACACACCACACATTAGCCATTCAACGAGGGGGAGACGAGAAAATAAAACCTTTGTGAATGCCAGGATTTGCCAAATGGCTGACTGCTTAAGTGTATGTCTTAGTTTATACTGTAATGTTTTTGTGTTTTAGTCTCTTTATGTTATCTTATGTTAGTTAGGTTGGACTGTGTGATTATTCCTTTATTGTGGTTCTTTATGATAGAACATTTTCTTCCATTAAACTACTTTGACATTGGTCCCTTTTATGTGCTCTGCCTGATAGGAATGTGTGTGTGTGTGTGTATTTTTCAGAGGCCTGCGTGTGTGTTTTGTAGCAGAGTAATGGCTTTGCATGCTTTAATCCTGGTTTTGATTATATGGCTCTTAACTTATGATAACCTTACTGTGTATGTATGTGTGTGTGTGTGTGTGTGTGTGTGTGTGTGTATAACAGTGTTTATATATGTGTATGTGTGTGTGGCATCTCTTTTTATTCTTCAAACCTGTTCAACCTCCACATTTTAATCCTTTATATCAAAGAGGCTCAGATCAAAAGGGAAAATATGCTTGCTCGTCTGTGTGTGTGCTTATATGTATGTGTACAATACATTTTTAAAGGAATAGTTGTCTCAAAAATGAAAATTCTCTCATCTTTTACTCACCCTCATGCCATCCCAGATGTGTTTGACTTTCTTTTTGAATTTTTTCTGAGATTTTTGAAGTATATTTCAGCTCTTTAGGTCTGCACAATGCAAGTGAATGGCGACCAGAGCTGTGAAGTCTCAAAAAGCATACAGTATAAAGGTAGCGTAAACGTAATCCATAAGACTCCAGTGGATAAATCCATGCTTTCAGAAGAGGCAGTATAGGTGTGGGTGAGAAACAGATCAATATTTAAATCCTTTTCTACTATAAATCTTAAATTTCTTTAAAAAAACCTGTCTGACAACTTCTGTGGAACACAGACAGGATAGACTTTAGGAGGAACACCCCAACACTGACCCAGCTCACCATTCTAAACAGCACTGTGGCAGCAGTGGAGTCATTCAGGTTCCTGGGCACTACCATCTCACAGGACCTGAAGTAAGAGACCCACATAGACTAAATTTTGAAAAAGGCCCAGCAATACTTCCTTCGCCAGCTGTGGAAGTTCAACTTGCCACAGGTGCTACTGATACAGTGTTACTCAGCAGTCACTGAGTCTGTCCTCTGCACTTTTATAGCTGTCTGGTTTGATTCAGCTACCAAGTCAGAAGACTTCAAATGATAGTTAGGAATGCTGAATCCTCTACTCACCCTGCTAGAACTGTACACATCCAGAGTGATGAAAAGTGCTGGTAAAATCACTCTTGACCCCAATCACCCAGCACACTTCCTTCTTGAACTGTTGCCCTCTGGCCGGCGCTACAGAGCACTGAGCACCAAAACAGCCAGGCACAGGAACTGTATTTTCCCTCAGGCCATCCACATTATGAACAGTTAAAACTGCCCCCAAATACTTTCAATACTTTTTTAGTCAGTACAACCATGTGCAATATTCAGTCCATCCATTCCTACTTATATCCACATTTCATATATATTCTTTAAAGTAGCCTACCTCTTCTTCAATACATTACATAACAGTATAACAATATTATTGCTCTATTGTGTGTGTGTGTGTGTGTGTGTGTGTGTGTGTGTGTGTGTGTGTGTGTATATATATATATATATTATTATTATTTATTTTTTTCATTTGTTATATCTTATTTTTTTATATTTAAGTCACTATATGTTTATATGTTTAAATGTATATGTTTGTATGTATGTATATACGGTTGCATATGCACTGGAAGCTTCTGACACATGACAAATTCTTTTGTGTAAGCATACTTGGCAATAAAGCTCATCCTGATTCTGATATGTTATGAAGAATGTCAGATTTCCCCACATTTACTTTCATTGTCTGGGAAAGAACAGCATCAACATCAAATGTTGTCATGTTTGGAACAATATGAGGGTAAGCAAATAACATAGTTTTGTTTTTGTGGGTGAACAAACTCTTAAAATGGGAGGGGAGAACAGTTAATAAAGATTATTTTGTTCAATGTCATTATAAAGTGTGCCAGTGCTGTGATGATGAATGTTTGTCATCAAAAATGAATCCACACTTTGTGTTGTTTTGACTGTTGTTCGATGGTGACTCACCTGCTTCATACATATTTCTTTGTCTCTTTCTTTGTGTCCCCGTCTCTCTCTCTGTATCTGTTTTGTCTGTCTCCATACCTCTCTCTAAATGTAAAAAGAGAGCACGCCCCCAGTAGGTCACTTACTAATGTGAGAAGACACAATTTCACATGCGTGTTTAGCATCAGAATACCTGCCATCCAATCACTGAACAATCCACATCATCACCCCTCACTCTGTCATGATGATGTCACAGGGGTGTGTAGAGCGTGTAAGCATGTTGCGTAGCGAGTGGGCACACGGCAGTGTGGAGCATCAGCTTAAATTGGAGATTTATTGTGAGTGTCGCCCAGTTCTTTTTTCACTCCACCCTCTTTTCCATTAAATGTCACATTCGTATCAATCATCACTTTACTCTTGCCCCCCTCATCTGTTCCCTGCCATCTATCTCTCTATCTGTCTTCTACTCAGCTTCTCCTTCTTTCCTTATCAGTCTGTTCATCCCCACTTTTCCATTGATTGTTATTGTTCATTTGTGATCTGACAGCATTAAAACACTCCAGGCTTACAACAGCTTGCTGTGGTGTTATTTTTATATTTTTTATGAAAACACTGGTGCCTGAAACAACAAGGAAGTTGAAGAGTTCAAAAATGAACATACATCATAAAGCCAAGTGGTACACAGGAATTAAACTGTCAGACAAGTAAGGACTGTGGCTCTGCGCGGGTCTGTAATTGGCTTTATTATACTTGCGTGCTACTCAACCTTTTGGTGGTCTATCAGAAATTATTTTAAAAGGAGAGAAAATGCCTTTATTTCACAGCCAGAGGTGACTGCTGAAGCATTTCAAAGCCATTTGATTGAAAATGAGCGCAGCTCAGGCGTGGAAATGGCAAGCTGTTTATGATGTCACCTAAACCCTGTCTCATTCTGTAGGTTCCTATTCTGTATCTTTTGAAATTGCATGTGGGCCTGGCAGCACAGATCTCTTTTGAGATAGCAGCTTGTTTCGGCAATTAAACAGTAATTTTCCCCCCCAACAATTCAGAGCAAAACCTGCTTGACATTTGTATGCCATGTTTTGAGAGACGAGCCAATGGCATGTACTCGACTCACCCGTTTCTGATTGAACAATGACTAGAGTCTCGCTTTCTGAGGTCTCTCCATTGTGGTATTTATACTATAGCACAACAATCCCTTCAGTGTAATCATCAGCTGCCATATTAGAGCTGAAATTAAACGGTGGTGTTATGTTTTGCTCTCGTGTTCTTTGAGAGCTTGCAGCCGCATTGCCCAATCATTTGTGCAGTATGCAGTCTCTCCCTTCTTTGTGATTTCTTTAGAATGCTGTTGTTTGCTTAAATTGCTCTCTTAGTGCACAAGAAAGCCGGAACACTGCGCACGGCTCGAGAAAGGGCAGCTGATTGTGGCTATTGTCTAGCGAGTGTGGCTCATGGGCACTCACGGAGTAATTGGCGCTCAAGGAGGCGGGCTCTGAATGTGTGCAAGAGCAAGTGTGTGTTTGTAAGGAGGATGAGGAAGGAGACTACAATGATGTCAAAAAGGTTCACGTTATAATTTATGATAATTTCCGCAAGAACGCTCTCTAGTCAGTAAAAATACCCCGAGGGACTCTCAAACTGAGCTATACTAACATACAGTACACTCCCATTATTTTCATGAAAGACACACAGTATTCAGTGAAGGGCATCATTTCAAAGCGGAAAAAAGACAAATGAGAAGGGATTTATACCATTTTCCCAAAGCAACTATTCGGCTTACAAGCTGAAGTCCCATTTCTCACAGTAATGTGTGCCTTTGCCTTGCTTGAATGCGATATGAGCCAGATAGAAATGTTCTGACAGTGGTCTGCTTCATCAAAGGCTGTTAATGTGATGATCTTTGAGGTTTCATTCCACTTGAAGAGATTGACTTTGTCAGATGTTGTTTTATGCTATCTCAAAAGATACGTCTTTAAAGCGAGAACTGTGATTTGTTTTTGTTTCTTTTCCATTCGTAGACACTAGATTCCTTCAATTTAGCCTGAAAGCGGAGAGGTTTACGTAAATATATACAAAACACTCTCTCTCTCTACATATGTTTCTCTAATAACAATATGCCAAGCGCCCAAATCTATATTTGCATTGATCAGTGGTTGTGTTAAATGCAAATGTAGAGGTTTTGTTGGCCTGAATTACTACCACATGTCTAGATCTGAGGGTATTTGATTGTTTGTGTTATCATATGTTGGCATTATGGGGACAGATTGGCTAGAGAGAGAAAGGAGGAGACAGAATGTGTGTGTACACTGTATATAAATTGGCAGGTTGTAATTAAATGTGCAGACCTCTCCACTATCTCCTCCTCCAGCTCTGCGCCAGTGACGCACAAGCGGCTGCAGCAAAGTGAGTCATCCAGCCCTGAGGATCGCCAACCCTCCCTCTATCTCTGTACCCCCCCCTCTTCCGCAGTCCCCCCTTATAGTACCTCTGTTTCTCACTTACCCTCCCTCCATTCACTCCCTGCCACTCCATCCCCTTTCTACCCCCCCCCCCCCCCCCCCACCTGATTTATCCAGTCACATGGTTTTCACTTCTTGACCGATTCCCCCCGAATGTGAGTCCCTCTGCATTTGTCTCTCTCTGTCTGCTACAAAATATTCCTACTTTTTCGCTATTCTCATCTTCCATCTTTTTCAGACATATCATTCTAGCAGTCCCTATTATGTTTTGCCATCTTTCTTCCATTTCGTTGCTATGACATATTTTGAAAAGTCAAACTGATATGTTAGATGACAGAAAGGGCAGAGAAGTTTAAATATAAAGTTAAAGAAATAAAGAAAATTAAAGAGAGTACGTTATGTGTATTTATACTACTTGCTGAAATAACCATCAAAACATGACAAAACAATATTTCAACATAATCTTATGACGACAATTTTTTTGTACTAAATGGCTTAAACTCGTTCCAAACCCTGATGTATTCTATCTTCCGTGGTACACTAAAGTTATTTTCCAATTATAATCACGGAAGGTTTGGGTTAAGGGTTACTTTCTTCTGCAGAACACAAACAATTTTTAGAAGAATATCTCAGCTCTGTAAGTCCTCATAATGCAAGTGAATGGTGGCCAAACCTTTGAAGCTCCAAAGATCACATAATGGCAGCATAACAGTAATCCATATGACTCCAGTGGTTAAATCCATATCTTTAGAAGTGATATTATAGGTGTGAGTGAGAAACAAATCAACATTTACACTGGCGGCCAAAGGTTTGGAATAATGTACAGATTTAGCTGTTTCTAACACCTTGGTACCTATGTAAATCCAGAAATTCAACTTTTCAGATTCATTAAAAGTTACAGCTCTAACTCATTCAGTTTGCTCTGACATTGCAACTGTGCGATGACTAGCAAAAGAGTCACACTATAAACACTTTGCTTCCCAAATTGTACCTTCTTTTACTAATGAACGTTTATTTCCTATATTAGCTAATAGAAACATATACTATGTAAAATAAAGTATAGTCAAGGTACACAAGTATATATTTGTTATAGGTATTATAATAATAAATTGATATTTTAATAAACAGCGAGCCATTTGTACACTTAATTACTTCAAATATTTAATTAGCGCAAGCTTTATGCAACCTAGTTAGCAAGGTGTAACCTCTGATCTATTAATGTATGACTATTGTGTGGTTGTGAAATCTGGTGGCTTGTAAATGAGAGTCAGTGTGGGCGACTTGGAGGAGTAGATGGTGGAATGCAGGGAAGCATCTGATTTGTTTCTCACCCACACCTATCATATTGCTTCTGAAGGTATGGATTTAACCACTGGTGTCATATGGATTATTTTATGCTGCCATTATGTGATCTTTGGAGCTTCAAATGTCTGGCCATCATTCACTTGCATTGTATGGACTTAAAGAGCAGAGATATTCTTCTAAGAATCTTTGTTTGTGTTCTGCAGAAGAAAGAAAGTCATAAACATCTGGGATTTAACATACGAGCCAAACAAAACCTTGACTCAACATATGACTCATTATTAATCACTACGTTTGAAAAACATGCAACGTGTCAAATGTCGATAGTTGCAACTAAAACAAGCAAGGTGTTTTTATAGGAACGTGTACAATCTATTGTGCAAGCAGAAACCAGCCATATAGTAACTTAAGATCGATCAGAGCTGTTGTTACATGCTTGAAGCTTTGATGATGCTTAAATTATAGTACTCTTCTGAGGTCATGTGCTCTAATTCTGTCCTTTAGGAATTTTTGAATGTAGTGGGAAGATGGAAGAGCACATCCATGAGTCATGTAATTGTTAGCACTGCCCTATAAAATGATGTTCATCACCTTGAAATGCAATTTAGCACCTAACTTGCCATGGTTATCCAATTAGCTTCATCTAAAACTAGAATATGCATGTGTAGCAACATACTGATGTCAGTAACCATTTTAACGCTCTCAAAGCGCTTACAGAGTTCTGCTGAATCACACTATATAATGGAATCTATTCTTTTGTAAAAATGAAAGTGGCCAAAGAATAATGGCTGACTGGGGAGCCAGGTACCTATGTAAATCCAGAAATTCAACTTTTCAGATTCTTTAAACGGTTACAGCTCTGACTCACTCAGTTTGCTCAGACATTGCAGCTGTGCGATGACTAGCAAAAGAGTCACAAACACTTTGCTTCCCAAACTGTACCTTCTTTCACTAATACGCCTGAATTGATTTACTATATTAGCTAATAGTAACATTTACTATGTAAAATAAATATAATTTTGCACTGATTTGTATCGTATTGAAGCTTTTTTTATGAATTGTAATTAACAAGCAGTTTTAGAGCTGTACACAAGTATATACTTGTTATAGGTATTATAATAATACATTTATATAATAAACAGCGAGCCATTTGTACACTTAATTACTTCAATTATTGAATTAGTGCAAGCTTAATGAAACCTAGCTAGAAAGGTGTAGGCTCTGATCTATTAATTAATGACTATTGTGTGGTTGGGAAATCTGGTGGCTTGGAAATGAGAGGCAGCGTGGGCGACTTGGAGGAGGAGATGGTGGGATGCAGGGAAGCGGGTATGTCCTTATCAAAACATTATCTTGGACAACAAGGTTGTTGCTCTAGAGGACATGGCCTGGTCCTTTCTGTACTCAGAAAACACTATTAAAAACCACCCACCAAGATGCAGCTTAAAGCGACAATCCAGCAGCTTACTGTAGGTTGATTCGGCATAAGGCCTGTAAAAGAGAATGGACACAAAATTCTAAAATTACACTACAGTATATATATATATACACTGTCATAGCACATAAAAACATCAAATATATAATAGGAACCATTTTGAATAGTTGAAATATCAAAGCCTTATTAATAGAGCCCTTTATTTAGGGTAGATACAATATTTAATTTAACACGAATGAAAGCAAGGCAATCAACAAAACACAAAGGCTGACAACAATCCATGTCTTCTGAACCAAACCAATCGATTTTGGGTGAGTACAGAGCAGTTACTCCCTTTTCACTATAAATCTTGACATTTTCAGTCTCACAGGCGTGATCATAATTTCAAGGTCAATTACCCTTCCTCGTGCTTGACTCATGCACAAATCGCACATACGGTTTCACATTGTGAAAAAGGATTTACATTTTGGTCTGTTCTCACACAAAACTGATCGGATCGCTTCAGAAGACATGGAGTCACACAGATTACCTTTATTGCTGCTTTATTATTTCTTTAAAGTCATAGATTACATTTTCACAGCCCATGTTTTTGTTGACTGAAAAGAGGTATTGTCAGTGTTTCAACAGCTGAACGATCAACACCAATGTACAAAACAGTGCACCACACTGTGTGTATGGCGTCCACCCTGACTAAGGTCCATACAAACATACTTGCTAAAATCTATTATATTAGTCAATGGTCACAGAAATACGATCTACTATAACATGTATCATTTGCTTACCTTAATGTCATCCTTCTGTTATGGCACATTAATGAGTAGTGTCTGCAGATCCTGTAAGGAAAGTTGTGTAGTAAGTAATCTGCTAAATTTATTGAGAAACAAGTAAGTGGAACAGGGAGAATATTTGAAACATTTTCATTTGGAACATATGTTTACAAATCCTATGAATGAATGAGCTCCCCTTCACAGCATGACATAAAATAATAAAGGAGATTGCAATACCTTTGGATTGTGGAGAATAAAGCCATTACAAACTGAGAGGCAATATTGCTAAAATGAATGCAGATGGAACATCATTAATGTTTTGTAATGTGGCTCTTCCACAGTGACAGGAGATACTCAGTCAACAGATGAGACACAAAGGCAACAACAACCACATTCTTTTATCCTCACAGAAATTGCCCTCCGTCTGTTTCATCTGAATATTCTCAGTGAATCTTCTGTCCTGTGCTGAGGCTTATGTGCTAATCTCCAGTCATAATAGGCCTCATTATTAAACATATTGCTGTAAACCAACACAGCCATCTGGCTCACTGAATGTGGCACTGAATAGGACAAGAGCTACAGTTCCTTTCTTGTCACCTAGTCATACCACACTGTAAAACACAAGCTGGTATGACAGCTGGTTGAAGGGTGGGGCAATTTGATTGACGAGGGCATGAATGACCTCATAATGGATGAATTTGTATGAGGTGATGCAGAGAGGGCTTTGATGGACTGAATCAGCCAGTGGTAATTAAACGATTAATAGTACTTAGCTCAACTCAGATCATCTCCTGTGCTGGCTCCCATGGGGCCCGTCATCATGTTGAAATTACACAGATGTTATCACTCTCCTCGCCTGTAGACGCACACGCAATCAGCATTGGGCGAGGACACTCACTCATGTACACTCACAAACCGATGTCAAATGACACAAAAACAGATAATGGTAATGTTAATGTGGTGCCGTCCTCATGATCTGATTAAATCGACTCCACATATGCTGTTACACAAAGTCTAAAAGGGAACAAACAGCTTGCTCCTACTCCTCTGCTTAGAGTTCCTTAACATTATTAATATACCTTTAATGTCATTGCTGACTCTTGTAACCCACACAAGTATATTTTACATTTGTTAATTTAATAAAGTCACTTGCAAGAGAGGAGTTGTACAACACAAGCAATTCATCATAAGGAGACACTAACTTGAGATGTGGCACAAAACAAAGTTGCAAAGTTGGCTGGAAGGTACAAGCTAGTACAGAGATTGAATGACAGATGTTTCAGTAGACACTTTTCCACCATTGGGCCAAACAGTTATCGTTGCAATACTGTGCCGATCTGGGCCACATTTCTTTTTCCACTGTGGTGCTTGAATGTACAAAACGTCAGTTGGTGTAAGAGGTAAACATTGGACGAATGCGCTATGGAGGATAATTGCATATTCCAGTTTTTAAGACTGCCTTTTCCTCTGCTAAACCACAGGAAATACATGTCCTATGTCGCAAAAAGGAAAGCATAGAGAAAAAGGCGAGAGGTTTAACATTTGATGAGGGGTTGTGTATGCCACCGGACACAAACACAGAAAGGTGAAAGTTCCCAGACTAGATAAAAAGTACATTTATTGATACAATATAATACGAGTAATATAATTACATATTAGACAGTATGAGATTTAATGAGCTAGCTAATCTACCTCCCTGATGAAAAAGGCATGTAGAAAAATATGCACTACAAACCTACTAGTTAAAACATCATCATAAAATCATGAAGATACACCAAACATACACTATTTTTAATTACAATTTATTAACCTCACCATAGCAAACTTTGCCAGCTACCTAGAAAAAAATTAATTAGCTTGTTGTTGGAAAATTGACAATCATGAGTCACCATGCACTAAAGTCGTTCTACCAGCACAACTGAACATGGTTAGGAATGGTTAGTTAGCTGTGCCGAGAAATCCGAGCAGAGAACGGTTTGTAATCATGCAGTGCCGAAACATGCTCAAGTGAAGATGCACCTGGAACCGTTCCGCACCGTGCTCAGAACCGTTTGTCTCGATGGTGGAAAAATGGCTAATGAAGTCATATATCCATATTCTTGTGTTCATTAGGGCTGGGAGTCGATTCCTTTGGCAATAGAAAGTTGTCTTCACTCAAGGGGATCGATTCCTCTAAGGGCGTGTCATGGGCTGATTCTCAATGTGTTCTTTTGTGTTCTTATGTTCTCATGGACTCGTTTGACATCATCATCCACTGCCAAAGATCAATTCCAATACTCAAGAATGCAAGCATTGATCATAATGCATAAAATTACCCAGAAGTGTTCTTGATCAGGCCGAATATCGAAGATGCAACAGATGGTGTCTTGTGGACAAGAACCCAATGGGGGTTCCCGGTGGCAGAAGAAGGACAGTTTTACCCAAAGATATATAGACTTTCCCACTATAAGACAGCAAAAGGCTGCATCCGTCAACATTTGTTGGCCATCATTTTAATATACACTCACTGAGCACTTTATTAGGAACACATGTACACCTGCATATTCATGCGATTGTAATCAGCCAATCGTATAGCAGCAGTGCAGTGCATAAAATCATGCAGATATGGGTTAGGAGCTTCAGTTAATGTTCACATCAACCATCAGAATGGGGAAAAATGTGATCTCAGTGATTTTGACTGTGGCATGATTGTTGGTGCCAGATGGGCTGGTCTGAGTATTTCTGTAACTGCTGATATTATAGGATTTTCACGAACAACTGTGTCTAGAATTTACTCAGAATGTTGCCAAAGAAAACCAAACAAAAAACAGACAGTGAATGGCAGTTCTGCTGATGGAACCGCTTTGTTGATGAGAAAGTTCAACGGAGAATGGCCAGACTGGTTTGAGCTGACAGAAAGGTTACGGCAACTCAGATAACCACTCTGTACAACAGTAGTGAGCAAAATATCATCTCAGAATGTCAAACATGTCAAACCTTGAAGCAGACGGGCTACAAAGGCAGAAGACCACGTCAGGCACTATTTAGGACAATAGTGTTCCTAATAAAGTGCTCAGTGAGAGTAGTAATAAACACATGAAGGAAAAACATTTTTACAGACTTGATTATTTTAACATATCACTAGTCCTGCAAAACCTCACAGTGATGATAATAAAGTGGTGTGATGATAATGCCAATAGTTCTCTCACTGGCTTCAAATGTGCTGTGACGGCTAATTGCGCAAGAGGAAAATCGCAGCACATCTCAAAGCTCACAATAGATGCAGTCTACATCCTCCTCAAATTCTTTCTAGCAAGTCAGTCCACTGGTGGCCATCTTTGGAACGCTCTCGGGAAGCTATTTCCACTCATGAAAGTGCAGCTCCTTTCTACTAAAATTTCTAAAACGGTTCGTCACGATACCGAT
This sequence comes from Xyrauchen texanus, assembly GCF_025860055.1. Taxonomy (NCBI): domain Eukaryota; kingdom Metazoa; phylum Chordata; class Actinopteri; order Cypriniformes; family Catostomidae; genus Xyrauchen; species Xyrauchen texanus. The sequence goes on along the minus strand of NC_068319.1, from coordinate 18,371,103 downwards.
CAAAGAACATATTTCAAATATGCAATGCTTCTTTACCTCAAATTACACACAAAAAAATAGATTTTCCAGGATTGTTCAGCTAATGCGCATGTGCGTTCTCGTGTTGACTGACCTGAGATGTCTGTATCTAAAGGTTGATTGGCTCTTTTACCTGTAAGGCAGGACTTCCTTTCTCCTGTATCATGACACTTTCTACAACCATTGACAGTTCCAATTTCTCCTATTAATTTTAATTGAAGTGACTCGTCTCTGCAGTATCTGGTCCTCCTGTCCTTCCAAGTTCATTCTTCCAAGGTGCCTTGGCAAGACAGGTCTTCTTAAGAACATACGTTTGTTCTCTACATTCTTTGCATTGAGAAACACCCAATGCTCTTTTGTCATACACACTTTTAATCACAAATACTTTGCAGCATGCTTATATTGCAATATTTACTGTGAAATTTAACCTAACAAAATTTTTCTCCCTAAGACATTGAGTAAATGAACCTGGAATTAACTTTTGCAATCAATTACATCATATCAGAAAATCTTAAATCGGAATTGATTCCTACATTAATGGATTTGAACAGCCCTAGTGTTCATGCCACTACGTTTTTGACATATGGTGACTAGAACGAATAGATAACATCTGTCTAGACCTGCTTTCTACTCGCATGGTATTTTAAGAGAACATGACTTTCTGCGCAGTTACAAACATTTCTCTTTTATTTTTTGGCTTGTGGAACATAGCGCATACTCAGTCTGCTTCCATTCATCTTTTTGCGTTTTTTTTTTTTTTTATCTCCCTCACCCTCCCTCCCTCACACATACACAAATTCGTTCCCCTCCCTCCCATTCGATGGATCAGAGGCTTGTGGGTGTCTTGGATGAGTCATATCAGCAATTTACCCAGTTTAAAGCATATTTCAAATTACTTCCCTTTCAGTCGGGTACCGTGCTGATAACCGATAACAGTTTTCGTTCCTACAAGGAGTTTTGGAGGACACGCGTGTTTATGGCGCGAAAAATATGTGTGTTCCGTTGAGTTGCGCATGCGCACGTTTGTGTAAACACCAACAATTGTGGAAAATGTGACAGAAAAACACGAATGATGAACTGGTGAAGATCTCAGACGTGTTCCACTTTGTGACTCTGACATGAACTGGTTTGTAAATGTATTTCATGACTCAGTTGAACTCTATCGAATCTAAATTGGGCTAATTGAAGGCGTCAGTACGCTACACTTCGTCTCTGCGAAAAAAAGAGAAAAGGTTTAGTCTTGTAAACAATTCGTTATTAGTATTACTTTAAGGCTTCCCCCCTGCCTTTCTAAAGGCTGCATTTTCTTTTTCCTGTTGACAGTTTATACAGCAGTTGATCTATCCTGGCTTCATCTTTATTATAGCCTACTTCATTTGCCCGTTTATTAATGCATCCAATAGGCTATTTAATCTTCAAAGGCGCTTTTAAAAAAAATTTTTTTTTTAGAGAAGCTCCATACCATATCTTTCTGAAATCTGTCGGTGATGAAACAAAAAGTTTGATAAATTATCTTCTCTCTCTTTTCCTAAAATTTGCCTTGATGTCAACTTTAAATGTGAAATGGGCAACTTCTCAGGGGAATCGTAATTCGCACAACCGGGTATCACGTAATGACAGCGCCCTCTCCTGGATTTAACTTTGTTTAAAAATATAAATTACTGTGACAACCCTAAACAATTTATTAAATCCTCTAAATTATACATTAGATTTACTATACTTTTATGTCTGTTGGTCTTTAAAACGATCCAAATAACACAAAAAAAAAAAAAAAAAATGCAGGTAAAATTAGAAATTATATCTGTATAGTGCTGAATAAAATTTTCACTGTAACATTAAATAAAAAAATCAGTATTTTGGATTGGTATTTGTGTGGGAAAAAAATTAAAGGAACAAAGAAAGGAAAAAGGTGTGAAATTGGTTAGTAAACCTATGCATGGTCAACCTACAAATTGGGCCAAATGCTCCTCACTCTTAATGTGACAAAACACAAGTATATACACTATTGTCCTTTTAAATTCATGTGATTGCCTCAAGGCCACTTATTTTTAAGCAGGTCTAATTCATATTAGCGGGTTTTTCTACGTGTTTATGGTACATTTTCTTTCTTTTGTGGTATTTAAAAAAATGGGGCTTTATATAATATGATTTGGTGGACTGCACTTATTATTCACTTCAAGGGATTAAAATTACCATTATGCCGAAAATATGTAAAAACCGTGCACAGCATAATAGCCTACATATTTTTTTAAAAGATTGACATCATCCAAAATTAAATCTGTTCTAATAGTCAAATCATATAAGGCTATTATAGGTTGGACACGGTATTTACTGTATTTTGTAAAGGTGGCTAAATGCGCGAAATGAATGTAAAGCTTTTCTGTGCGTATTACTCATTAGCCTTTTCCCTCATAAACTGTGGATACATCACTCTTCGTAATAATTAAACAAATGTATATTGATATTTTATTTGAAAGGTGCTTGCACCAAGTCCAAATGCAATGGGCGAGCTTATCCATCCCTCTCCCCTTGAAAGAACGAGAGATTGATGGCAGGGAACCGATGACTCTCGCTGATATCAATCGGCTCATTAACTCCATATACGAATCCAACCTCCGACGTAATATGTCACCGACCAAAGGTTTTCATCGCATATTTTGGTGAAAAGGCGCGCTGGTCTGTTTTCTAAACAAAAGGCATGACATGCTGAATGGGAACAACTGCATTGTTTTTATTATTATTAGCCTATTTGTATTATTTTTGTATTTAATTACTTGAATTTTTTGGGGGAAAGGAACCAAAATTTAGTTCAGAATTAATATGATTTATCTTTTCAATAACTAACCGGCTTTTTTTTTTTTTTTTTGCACAAATGTGTAGGCAAAAATTTCAGTGTAAATATCGCTGTCAGAAACACAATTTAAATGAAACGTTGGTGTTTTCATCTATCAATTTATTATTTAAATATTTCGAAATGGCAGAAGCATGAAGTAAAAACGCGGAAATACAAAGCTAAACACTTTTGGTGAGCGAGTCTTCAGGGCGCGCGTGCACAGCTCTTATGAATGACGACGAACGCAAGGACGCAGCACGTTTTGTTTCCAGTGTTCAAACTGTAAATATTGAGATATTCCAGGGTCAGACATGCTCGCATACACCTTTGCTCCCTTGTGTAGAAATTTGTGAAACCGGGGCGTCGCGCAGATTTAATAAAACAAACAACAGATTACGGCTACCTGCAAGTTGGTCCAGTGGCACTGGTCAAAGTGCTCGTGCTGACACAATGAACTCTCTCGGTGGGGACGGGGCTTCATTGTCAACATTTACGTGTAATATTAGCACACCATTATTATTCGGTTTGAATTGTCGGCATGCAAGTGACTAAATATGTGACCGGTTTATATGCAAAACGGGGCTTTTACGCGGTGTGACACCTTTCAGTCAGACATTTTTGTAAAAAATCAGTGTTTATTGCCTCAAGAGAGCGGTCGCTTACGTGAATTTGCCATCAAAACAGACGCGGTGCTCGTGTGTGGGCGCAAGGCTTGTGGCAGGTTACACACCATTAAGCTTGAGCCGCAGCTGAGTAAAATGTGAAATGGGAGAATTAATCGATCCCAGGACGACGGTTTTTTTCCCAATCTCGTGGGAGTAGAAATTCTTTTATTCATGAGGAGCGTGTTATGTCACTTCCATTAGGCGCTTTTGCACTTGATGCGGTGGACTTTTTTGGAGTGTATTTCAACATACATTTTCATAATTGCAGCCAATATGTCTACAGTACCCTCAAAACCCTGACGAATCTCTTCCTTACTTGTGGGGGTGGAAATGTGGGTGTGAACAATAATTCTCATCGAGGGCCTCAAAACTTCAAAAGCACCTTTATCCACTATTTTGGCAGTTTCTCTTTGTTTTACTTCAGTTTTAACAGATAATGTATTCATTCTGTTCTTGAGTGAAATGCTCTGTGGGCATTTTGGGTCCATTATGGAGTACATGGGCAGTTTGGGAGGAGGTGAGTCAGCGCGGGGGATGGAGAGCGCTGGTAAAGGTTCGCAACTGCGCTAATACTGAGTGGCAGTCGATAATGCCAAGCCGTATCAAAATCTGACCCTTGACCTGTAGAGCTCTTAAACTATTCGCCACCGAGGTCGAAAAGGACGCGCATTCATAGGCTACTCATAGTCTCTACGCACGCTTTTCTTTGTCCCCTTTGGCTGCATGTTACATTTTCCATTTAAAGGTCATTTCCTCACCAACTTTAACAAATAAAAAAGGTTATTTCTTGGGATAATAGCTAGGCTATTGGTCTGTTGAAAATATTTATAGCATCAGGGCGTGATTGATTTCCTTTCTGGAGCATAAAATTCCCACCAACCGGATCAAGTACTTGGAAACTTGGAAACAATTAGGCTAATTTAAAGACAAATAAAGGGGTCTTAAAGTTTCATGGCAGTTCACAAACACTGGTATATTGGATGCAACCTTTAAAAATATCGAAATAAGGTTCCCACTCATAGCGATACAGCTTTGATGCTGCCATTTCGAGTGTGACTCGTGGGACTTCAATATCCGCACTGCAACTAATCCAGTTAACACAAATCATAAACTGTGATTGGCGGGATTGCTGTTGGCTCCAATGCCACACGAGCTTTTTCCAATTAGGCCTATTTCTAAAACCTACTGTATTCATGTAAAGGTTCTAAACCACGTCAGGGGGAATTATTCTCTCTAATAGGATAATTGCATGAGAGAGAGAGAGCGAGAGAGAGAGAGAGAGAGAGAGAGCGAGAGCGAGAATAAGGATGGGTTGCACTCAAGTACCACCATATCATCTACATCTTCATGAAACGCCTTGACTTTTTTTCCCTGTATTGTTTGTAGGTCAAGGGAGCCAACTGGAGCTTACCTGTGCATTCATGTAATTAAACAAATACATGATAATGTGAACCAAATTGAGAATGACGTTAGAGACAGATGGATGAAAGTCAGGGGCGACAGGAGACAAAGAGCGGAAAATTGAACGAGCTTGGGAAATTGAGCGGAAGTAGAGCAGTGGAGCTGAACCGCCTGCGCCATGGTGGGTGCAGCATTTCGGTGTCTCTACAGCTCTGATTAAAGGCACCTCACAAACAATCAACAGGCCAAAAGGGGAAACGCGAGATGAAAGGAGCTTCTAAGTAGCTGACAGCGTCCAATTAGACTGGTGAGAACAGGAGGCATCATATCTCCCCTAAACACAGGAATCGTGAATGACCAGAGAGTAAACCTTAAAATTCATAATGTTCCAAACAGTGTTGAATCACCTCCGATACAATTCAATTCGAGATCTGTTTGAGTTATTTTATCAGAGGTACTTTCGATGTGTACCACAGTGCTCCGTTCTTAATGGAGAGACTGTTTCATTCATGCAATCTCTGTTCATTCATCAAAGCACCGTAGCGTACCCTCTGAGTTCAAACGAGACACGAAATTCTTATCAATGGAGAGTCTGACGTCAACAGCGGCGCGATGACTCGTGGATCACGTGTTCAGACGCGTCTATACAAATTGGAGTTGCGCTGTCCGTGGTCCTGAAAAAAATCACGCACTGCATCCATGTGTAGTGAGCAAATGACATCTTTCAACAGTACAAGACAGATCGAATTGTGTTCCAAATAATTGTTGTGGGAACAAAATTTAATTTATTCAAGTTTTAAATGAGCTTAAGGATTGCGATTGTTTCCAAACCTCATCTGTTAAGGACCAAGACACACTCGGGTTTGAGTTCCAGCTAATTTATTCGGGAAATCAGGTGAGTAGTGCATTGCCATTTCCTAATTTAATACACCCTTGAAATAGTTTATATATATAGGCTGCTCTATAAAAACAAAGATATGTTATACAGGACAGGAATAAATAAGTTTAAATAAGACATTAACCGTTGATTTTTATAATTAGATTGCATGGAGTTGAATTTCAGTGCAAGTCATCTAAGAAGATATCAACAAGCGCTTTTTTCTTCTTCTTCTAACAATATCTATGTTTTATTATTACATACTACAGTATTAGGCGCAATATGTTTTTTTTCTGTGAATGGCAAACTTGATAATTCATGTCTCTTATTAACTTTGATAATCAGAATATAGATAGCGCTTTTAATTTGTGCACTGAATAATATTTGGTGATTGTGTGCACAAGAATGAGGAATTTGATTAAATCTTAAGTCTGTCTGATAAAGATTAGTTCGCTGGAAGTTCATGCTTTGAAAACAAACGAACAGTGGAAAGAGAACGTTCAAATTCGGCGTTTTTATGAATTAATTAATAGAAAATACTAATTGCACGGAGTGATTCATATTATAACATGCGTTACGCCTGTTTATCACAACATAATCATAGTTTTTCTTGTCACTTCACAAACATCAGTATTCTCTTTATATTGTACAAGTAGCCTATATTACCCTGTGAAGTCTTGATTTTATATAGTTTAAAGCATATGCCGCTATGTTGATCCGACTTGATAAGTGATTCCAGGGAATTCGTTCTACAGCAACTCAACAAAAACTGCCTTTTTGTGGAACTATGTAGTTTTTTTGGACTCAGTTTAGTTGAAGAAACAAAATCAAATGAGACCTCACACTGGTGTTAAAAAAGAGAGTTTAAAAAATGACCAAATATAGTGACGGACACCCCATCTGTAATTTAAAAGCGCATGTTTTATTGTTTGAGTATTACGTTAAACAGATGTCAGCGCACGATCGTTACGCGCTCCTCTAATTGACAAACATTAAAAATTTGAGTGTAAACAAACTGTAGCTAAAATGTTAATGCTAAAAAAAAAAAAATATGAATCGTTCTTTTTTTCTTTGTCTTTATAAGGTGCTTCCCTCTCCCCCTCACCCCATCCTGTCCTCTCTGCATGGTCATGTTCTGCTGTTGCTACCCCTCCAGAACCTCATCTCTCCTGATAGTCCTCCTCAGCCTTACCCCCCTGCTGGCCCTTGCTACACCTGCACTTCAGCAGAGACTCTCAGTCAGCAGCAGTATCAATGAGGCTCTCAACTTGGCAAAAGAGGACCCGGGGGCAGCAGAAGGACCTGCTTGGACACATAGGAATGTGGAGAACCAACTCCAGAAACCTTTGGGACAGGAACATGTCTCAGATATGAACTCTGCCAGAGCTCTAGCTTCTGTTCTGCTTGAGGCTCTTGACCACCCAGCCAGAGAGAAGATGACCATTAAAGGGGATTCTGAAGAGGGAAATCAGGGAACCAGCAAAGACCTTAAGCAGAACAGAGAAAATGAGGAGGACACAGAGAAATCATCAGTTGGGGGACAAGAAAAGGCAAAAGGAGAACAAACGGAGAATGAGACGAATGTGACTGAAGTGCAGAACCGGTCTATTATGGCCACCCCCCTTCAGCGCAAATCCAGGGGCTATTTCCAAAACATTGACCTCGGACTGCAAGACAATGAGATTCTCCCTCCTTTAAAAGGCTACAAAGCCTATAACCAGCAGCTAGCCCAGGCGACCAAAAAGCTTAAGTGGCAAGAGGAGCGAACTAGAAACCCATCCCAGCTCGAGAGAAATTTCATGGACGATTTCGATTTTGTGGAAGAAGAGGAGGAGATTCTAACTCGCAAGGAGGAGGAGGCACGGGCACGGGCAGAGCAGGAGGAGGTGAGACGGCAGGAGGCAGAGGCGCAGGAGGCACGTGAGGAGGAGCAGAGATTGGCCGACATAGCCTCTGACATGCTACTGGACTACATGGGCAGAAAGCCGAAAGTATCCTCCTACATGAGAGACATGAAGAAGGCGGCGCTTCTAAACAATGTGGCCGAGGACAAGCGCTCTAATGAGGTGGAAGACAGTGATGATGATGATGAGATGGATCCTCAGACGATTGACAAGCTGATCGAAATCTCAAGCAAGCTGCACCTGCCTGCCGATGATGTGGTCGAAATAATCAGTGACGTTCAGGAGAAAAAGAAAAAAAGGAAGGATTTACCACAAACTAACACCCCTCGTTTCCGCCCTCTGGTTCCTCTCAAAGCCAAACCGAGGCCTCAGGCATATCAATATCCTAAGTCACCTAAGCAATCCTCTTATACAGTCAATCCTTATAAGAAATGGTACAAGGAGAAAAACAAAGCCAAGCTCAGCAAGCAGGACTACTGGTTTAAGCCACAGAAGCAGTTTCTGGCCTATCCCTCATTCCCCTATTATCAGAAGCCATATCGAGCATATTACCCAGTCTTCTTCCCTCCCCCTAAGCCGCGGTTCTATACCAATCCTGCTCTTTCCTTTGACTACAACTTTGGGGGCTCCATGGGGTATGGCATCAAACCTCCCAACCGTAATTACAGAGACAGGGCAAAAGCAAGGGACTGGAAATGGGCACAAGCCCCACAACGCTCCCAGAGCCCATATCCACAACCAGACACTGTCATTCCTAATTACATTCTCCCCCATCCTCGAACTTACCAGACTCTTCCCATGCCCAAACCGCGCTCTCCTCCCAGTGGGAGAGCACCTTCTTACATCTACCCACCAGACTATGTGTACGATGAGCCGGAGTCTCCACACGACAATGATGAAGAACTGGAGAACTTCATTGAGAAGATTTATTACAACCGTAGATTATTTTAGTCTGTGAGAGTTCAGGAGTTTTATTCTAAAGCGATGAAACTAGCGATGAAAGAGTGAGGAGAATGCTGGGCAAAAACATAGAGCTTTTGAGCGACAGGGCTGTGAAAAGACAGTTAGGTGTTTCTTCTCCACTCTTGTTTTTTGATACATTCCAAATTAGGAATGGAAGAGACGGTTGCTGTAATCAGAACCTCTCAGCGTGCACTCATTTGGTTTCTCTCGCAGTTTACATTTTAATTTGGTGAGAGAATATGCAGGTGAATTTGAAAGGTTTCATACAGGTGTGTTTTTGATTCTCTTGCATGTCAAAGAAGGAAGAAAAAAAAGGTAAAATGAACAACCAAACAACAACTAAACTTTTTAGGTGCCAATTGCAAGAGACCCATGTTTACACAAATATTTATTTTCTTTAGGAAACACTTGATTAATTGAAAAGCAAAGGGATGAATTGTTGACGCTGCAGGGCACAGTAATAATTGCTATGGTACTAGTTACAAAAACAAGTAACAGTCAAATTATTACAGGCTTTTCCTGAGGGTCTGTTGGAATGTTTTGATCAATGTTCCTATTGCCTTATAATGATCACTGTTTTAACTCATTCATGTGCATGCAGGTCTTGCACCACTAAAAAGAATTGTCATGCACGCTGTAAACAACGCTTGAAATTAAATCTTCCATTTTATTCACAGAAATGCAAATTGGTGAATATCTTTGCTAGGTGAGTGCCCTGTCAAATGGCTTGGTGGAATTTACCTGTACACATGTGATTTATGTAAACGTCACATCCTGCCAAAATTTTCAGCAAATTTTGAAAAACGCCCGTTATTGTGGGTAAGCGCCAACGTTCGACCACTGAGTACAGGATTTTTTTGTCTCGAGAGCCAACAGAATGCTGTATAGTCATGTTTGTTCCTTAAACAGTTTTAAAATGTCTGAAATTTGTGAGGAATAATATGAGGGTAAAAAGTTTGCACGTCTATCTGTATTTGCATCTTAAAAAAAAAAAAACACTTAAAAATTTGGGGAAAATCGCCTGTTTGATCAAACTGTGATTATTGAAAAAAAAAAAGAAAAAAAAAAAAAGAAAGAGAACTCTTAATTACTATAGCAAGTGTTTTCATCAGTGAACTGTCTTGTGAAAGGAATTTGTTGTTGTCAACTTCCAGATTGTAAGTTGTACAGTGTCAAATAAACAAATGTGTGTGCAATGTGTAAATAACAGCATGTTGATTACTAGTTTTGCTATATGACGAAAAATAAAATCAATTATTTTATTAAAGTCAGTTTTTAAAAAATGTCTTATTGGAAAGTCTTTGAACAGATTCTGAGCAGAATGCTCTGTAATTAATTAATTTCTGTACCACAAAGGTTTCTCGCCAAGACTATATGGCATTTCTTATTTCCTCTGTAACAGAAATTGCATTTGACTTCACAGAGAGTTTGAACCAGCATGCCCAGTACATCTTTGATTTTTTCCATGAGCCATTGTCATGCTGAATTAAAACAGGACACTGAAACGCACATTAGGTGGCATAGAGTTCAAAGACAAATTTTTGTGCCAGTTACTGTTGAACCCAAGCAGTACCTGACAAAATCTATGAAAAATTAGTAACAGCATTAAATTGGTAGATACGCAGTTCTACACTCCATAAAAACCCTAATGACTATTACTCATGAGATCCTGTTCTGTGACAAACATACTAATGTATCATTATTTACATAAACAAGTTTAATTGCGATTAATAAGGTAAAACAGGGCAACAACATATTTGCCAAACATCAGAACAAAACAGTTATTCAAATAGAGACTTACAGGCAAAAAATAAAGAAGAAATTAAAATTGATGTGTTCTAAATGCATCACAAAATTTAAATGCATGTTTTCAATCTAATGGAAATGATGGCATTCACTTAGACAGTGGTAGATGAAAGGACTTGCAATAAAAAGACTGTAATGTGAATGGTACAGACATGGAGACACACTGAAACCAAATGAAAGAGAGGGGTGGGGAGAGAGAGAAAGCTGCAGTGATTAATGAGTCACATGATTGACGGGTGAGTCATCAACTGCCATGCACCACTGCAGAACCTGGAACACTTATACCCTCTCTCTCTCTCTCTCTCTCTCTCTCTCTCTCACACACACACACATACACCCACACACGCACACACCCACACACCCACACACACACATACACGCATTGGCACAAACACCAGCCCACTCCCCCACACCCTGACTTTGGACACAATGCAGAGCTCAATTATGCACAAAAACACCTGCATTAAGGAACTGCCACACATGCAAACACAAACAAATGCACAAACACACATCTACCCACCTATTGCCACGAGGCCCTGCTCTCCAATTTAGATTACACGTATATTTGTTGAAGACACACCACTGCGATCTCAGATTGGACATTATTAGTGTGTGTGTTTAACCTCAAACATACGTTTATTGTCATGCCAATGCACTCTAAACGTCTACGGCTTTCGATGCAATCGGCCTAAGTGGTCGATGCCACTGCAAATTAAGCATTTCAACTGCAGACGGCTGCTGGAACATTTTCCATTAGTGACCAGAGTACAGGGGCTATGGGGACAGTCATTTATGAGCCTCTGATGTATTTCTTTCTCTTCTTTTCTTTCTGCTTTTGTGTGGAAACGCAGAGGGCCGTGAACGAGCGCAAGGGTGGAGAAGTCTCACGGCGCTGCCAGCGGAGGTTGGTGAGTCATGGCCACTTACATTCTCCCTCAACCTCCATTTTGAACAGTTTCATAGAAATATACAAAGAGTCTGTTAAGTTACGCCGGTAATTACTGTAAATGGACGCCTGACTGTTCAAAAACTTCACACAAAAAATGTTCAGAGTCATTAATGTGCCCCATGTTCTCCATCTGTCGCTCATACGTGTGATCACACGCACACACGCCTGCAAAAACAGAGATGACAGAGGCGCCAGTACTTCAGAGGTAAAAAAGTGCCTGATAATGACTATGACTCAGAGGCAGCTCTAATGGTGCATTCTGCCGAGCCAACCAAATAACAGGCCACGGGATAAACACTCTTGGCTAAAACTTTCTCAGTGACACACGCGCTCTGAGGTGCTTCAAAGTGCCTTTGTAGAAAGACAGCCCCAGAGATTAGGCATAACTGAACAGAATCATTTAAATCTCAGCGAGGTTGTTAAAAAAATAATAAAATCAAAATGATCTTTCCCCTGATCCTTTTTTGGATGCCAAACCTTTATGCATGATGATAATTACCATGTAATTACCATTCAATTATACCCTCTGCTCTTCCCGTAAGAGCTGTCAGTGTGTCCATAAAGAGCTGATTCTCGCAGAATGTTTTTACACTTGTATCGTTTTTCACTGTCTAACAGCTTTTCAAATGTAGGCCTACCTGTATACCAACGCATATGTGGTATACAGCTTTAATATGTCACGTACTGAAGGTTTCACATTCAAGACTGTGTGAAATGATTTTCTTTCTGAATCAGTTCAAAATGTTCCATTTCACCAGCTGGGGGGAGAATGCTCTTTGACAGCACTGGCGTTGGGCTCTCTGCTCTCAGCATGCATCAACAGTCATGTTTCCTTTAAAGAACTTTGAATACTCAGATACTGATACAAAAGGGATGCAATAACTGCATAGAATGTCCGATTAATCTTACTAGCTTAGAAATATGGTGTGTTCTACGTGTAAGTCTGAGGCTATATTAGTATGGACCTCTCAAAAACACAATGGTTTTCATACTAATATAATTATATTTACTATGGACAATTCATAAACCTAACCCACAGAAAATGTGTTTTGCTTCAGATGTCTTCACATGTTCGTTTTCGACATGTTTCACTACATTTTTTAAGACATTTTTAAAAATGTGGCCCTCAAAAGTATACCCAAACCTATACACACACATGTATCTACTTTGCTATCTAAATGAGGATACACCATAGACTTTATTGTTTTCATATAAGGGTGATTCTCACAAAACTTGTTAAGACCATTTCCTGGTCCTATTTTAGGCCAATAAACTGTTTTATATTTTATGACAGTTACGCACATTTTACCCCCCAATTCTCATTACCGCAATGCAAAATAGATGGTCATTATGATATTTTCATTAACCCTTAAACGCATACCTCAGGTCCTTAATAACATGGGACCTCATTCCACCCCCTGTACTTCATCCATTTTTTGGAGTTGTGCCCTCACCTCTTTAGTATTCCTCAATCTTTCTCTTATAAACAGTGTAACACACACACACACACACGCACACACGCACACACACACACACACACACACACACACACACACACACACACACACACACACACACACACACACACACACACACAAGTAGCCTCTAACAGTACTCCCGCTTGCCAATTCTTCCTGAAAAGTGTTGATCACGATCAGTTCCGCTGAAACACCTGCAGAAGGTTAACAGTTGGAACCGCAGCGAGTGGAAAACAACATCAGCACCTCATTCATCTGCTGTTTGGGTCGGTGCCGCATTTAAAAAAGAAGAGAGGGGAGGTGAAGAGGGCGAGGAGCTGATGGAGTCAGAAAGAATGGAGGGAGCAAGTGAAACAGAGAGAACAAAGGTGATGGGCTGAATGACTCACCCTCTATAAGTACTTATCCAGTAGCTCAGTAAAGTGGCAGATCACCTTCAGAGTAAAGAGCTCATTGCCTGGCTCCTCTACAGCACAGAACACACAGATATAAATAGATATTGCTGCAAAACACACACAACTACCTTCCTGCAGAGTTTAGATCCAAACCTAATCAAAAAACATCTGAACCAGCTAATCAAAGTCTTCAAGATAACTTGAAAATTGCAGGCAGGTGTGTTGGAGCTGATCTCTGCAGGAAGGTAGCTCTCCAAGAGCAGGGTTGGCTAACCATCACAGGAGAAAAAATGAAATTTTAGGGTTAAAATGCAACCTCTGCATAGCCGACACCAGTGTTTATGTGAACACGATTACTTCTTGGAATCCACGGGACCAAACCCCATGGCTTGGAGGTTGCTCGCATAACACGCTATCGGTATAGCGCAAGAGGAAAATGTGTTTGTATTTGAATTGATTCAAGAAATGTCTGATGGGGGTCTTGTCTTCGGGCACCACTTGATTCAATGCAAACTCTGGGTCCTGAGGCAAAACCACTTGAGAACAACTGCTATATTAGGTCTACATTGAGTGTGTAAACAGCCCTCTTGTCTCAAGGGCATAATCCATTTGATGTTTACATGACTGCTATTGTGGCAGATGGGGTAAAATATCCCTCAGGGCTGTTTATCCTCAGCTGGGAGGTCCAGACTGCTGACTGACTGTGGCAGATGAGGCCTGACACCTGAGCTCCAGTGCTGTCACTCTTTACAGCAAATCTGCTTGTGAGCCATTGAGATTCATCAAATATTGAGTGGCCAGAGTTTCCGTTTCGTGGGTAGAAGGGTTGAGAGAGGTAGAGCAAGAGAGCAAAAGAGAGGATAAAACAAAAAGAGGTTGCTCCAACGGAAACAGGAGGTCAGTGAGATGGCGGGGACGGTAAACGATGGCCAAGCAGCCCAAGCGGGGTAAGTGAGCTCTCCATGAACACAAGTCTTTTTTGTGGAGGATTCTGGCTAGCTTTGGAGTGCATGAAAAGGTCTTGGTAGGGGACACTCAAGTCACTCTGTGTGTAATTTGGAGGCAGATGGATTAATTGATAACCTCTCTTGGAGGGGTAAACTGCATAAATTGAGATGGACAGTCTAGGCACTGTCAAAGGAGAGGCAATGCCAAGTGTCAGGAATATCACACGACTGGGAGATTATTTAGTGTTAGATGAGTAAATCAATTTTAGATAAATTGTATTCTCTTTTCCTACAAAAAAAAGACACATACAGTGCCCTAACTCAGATTTACACACTTTCACTTACACAAACACAGAGTGAGACCAACTGACCAGGGTAACGTGGGCCAGAACACCTCCCAGGACCAACAGAAACAGGTCAGAGTTGCTCTCTATTAACCACTTTCTACTAGCACTGAGAAGGAAGAAATAGTTAAAAATGTTACTCACCCTTTTGTCATTCCAGATGTGTATCACTTGCTTTCTTCTGCAGAACACGAATTAAGATTTTTAGAAAAACGTTTCAGCTCTGTAGTTCCATACAATGCAAGTGAATGGGGTCCAAAAATATGAAGCTCCAAAAAGCACATAAAGGCTACGTAAGTAATCCATACGACTTCAGTGGTTTTATCCATGTCTTCTGAAGTGATCCTATCAACAGACAAAAATGTAACTCCTTTTTCTCTATAAATCTTGACATTGCAGTCTCTAGGCACAATCATGATTTCAAGCTTGATTGCACTTCCTAGTGCTTGACGCAACTGCAGATCGCTAGGAAGTGTAATCGAGCTTGAAATCATGATCACCAAGGAGACTGTAGATGTCAAGATTTATAGATAAAATGTATTTAAGTTTTGGTCTGTTCTTACCAAAAATCGGTTGGATTTCAGAAGACAAATTCAACTACTAGAGTCTTATTGATTATTTTATGTTGCCTTTATGTCCTTTTTGGAGTATCAAAGTTTTGGTCATTACCTGTGTTTTATGGACCTACACAGCTGAGATATTCTTCTAAAAGACATTGATTGTGTTCAGCAGAAGAAAGAAAGTCATCTCATCTAAGATGGCATGAGGGTGAGTAAATATTTAGAGAATATTCATTTTTGGGTGAACTATCCCTTTTAAAAATTATGTCACTTTAGATGTATTTAGCAGACAGCAGGTAATGTCTTCTCTTTACTGCATGGCACTCTAGAATACTTGATCCTAATTGATCAATTGTGGCATTCTGCAGTCAAATATTTTTGTATAATGACCACTAATCTGTATAAACCATTGTCCCAGGCAAGCAATTTCCTAGCTAGTTTCATGTCTCTCGTATCACTCTGAATTCCCCTTCTTTTATGGCAAAAATTATTGTAACACATATCTATATTAATTCATAGTGAATTAGTTAATTCATATTGTGATTAATGTTTTACAAAGCAACACATGGATCCATATTGGCATTATTTGCATTGCCAAAGAAAAACAAATAATTCCTCTGTCCGAGGAGGTGAACTCCTCCAAGTAGAATCTCCAAGCTATCATCTCCTTATAACAGTTATTCCTTGACACAACATGAATGCAGCATTAATAATTATATTCTATTCTCTTCTATTCTATTCTGTTCTGTTCTGTTCTATTCTATTCTATTCTATTCTATTCTATTAAAATCTATACAGGGTGATCCATGTGAGGAGGAGAGCTGTTGTGTTAGTGCTGAATCCACGCCGACCATAAACATTACACAAGCCTTGGCAGCAGCACCTCTACAAACACAGAGTACATACGGTTACCCAGCTGACCAACTCTCACACAGAGATAACATAAATTAAATGTGCTTAGTAATTTTACACTGAACAAATTTGCAGCACTAAATTCCAAATGCTGTTTACTCAGGTAGCACATTGGAAACAATGGCCAACATACAATTCACTTGGGTATTTTTGGCCATTTGCCCACTTAAATATAAAACACTGTCGAAACTAATTATTTTCTGGGAAATAGAATGTAATTTAAAACCCTAACACTTCCTGTCTGCACAGGAAATTGGTGCTCGGAGTGCTCAATACCATGGACAGCATTTGTAGCATTATGTTGATAAATACAGAAAATTATTTTGAATCTTTCATAGTATTTTCAACTGGTTTTGCTTCAGGACCCAGATTTTACATTGGACATCAAGCGGTGACCCAACACCGTACCAAATGTATTAAATGTAGTCTGGGTTGTATCTTGTGCAATTTTGTTTATAGTTTTCAAGGATTAGGGGATGTTACACAACCTGTCTAACTTGGCAAGCTTCCACCAAGTGACAAAGTGTGTTTAAATGTATGACCTTTAACATTAACAACAAAAGACGGTTACACTTTATTTTAGTGTTCTTGTTACAGTGTAATTACACAAGTAAGTACTGAGTAATAGTAACAAAAGTACTTACTATAGATTTAGGGTTAGTTGCTTGTGATTGTGCATAATTTATTGTCATTACTTTAGTCAGTACGGTACATATAATATGTATAACAAGGTCACTGTGAAATAAAGTAAAAATAATCCCAAAAGTCATCGGAAATGTTTTCTACTCCCTTTTAAAAGTTGACTTGTCTATCAAATTCCCTATCCAAATTTACTATGTACGTACGATTATATGGTTAGTTGAAATTCATTTTTTGCGTTTAGCATTCTCCTATTCTCCTGTTGTCTGTGACCCTATCAGAACAGACCTGCAACCCATATTTGGTTCGCGACCTACCAGATGAGATCCATTGCGTTAATTTATAAACAAAGTCAAACGTATACCCACAAAATGTAAACAATATATTTTTAACCTGATTTTAGTGTGATATAATCACTTACCGGGTTCATCATCATGTTGGATTAATACTGGATTAATTTAACACTGATATGGTAAGTGATTTTATACCACTAAAATAATCATAACATGTATAGTGTTTACATTTTGTGGCTATACTTTTGACAGTGTATATTTTCCCTTATGAAAATTTAGATTTCATGACAAATTTGGTAAGTAAAATCTAAAACTTAGATTGAAGGAGGGAACAAGCAATATCGAGGAACCAAAATATCATAGAGACTAGGGGTGGACTCTTTTGTCCAGTAAGCAACCACCTAGCAACTATAGTAAGGCCCTAAAAATCACTTAGAACAGTTTAGCAACTGTGTAGCAATATGCGTAAAACCACTCAGAACAGTTTAGCAACTGTATAGCAACACTAGACTGGACTACTGTAATGCTCTCATTGCAGGCCTTCCTGCATGTGCTATTAGACCTCTCCAAATGATCCAGAATGCAGCAGCACGTCTGGTCTTTAATGAGCCTAAGAGAGCACATGTTACACCACTCTTTGTCTCTCTCCACTGGCTGCCGGTTCATACACGTACTAAATTCAAGGCCCTGATGCTGGCATACAAAACAGTCACTGGGTCTGCTCCAGCATAGCTAAAAACATTTATGCAGAGCAACGTTCCAACCAGAAGCCTGCGGTCGGCTAAGGAACGTCGCTTTGTCGTACCAAAACAAAGAGGCACCAAAACACTTTCCCGCACTTTCAGTTTCATCATACCACGGTGGTGGAATGACCTTCCCAACTCAATCCGGGAAGCTAACTCACTCTCTATCTTCAAAAAACGGCTAAAAACACATATTTTCCAAAAGCACTTAACCGGTCACAAAAAAAAAAAAAAAATTATTATTTACATTTCTTTTTGCACTTAAATCTGTTTGGTATACTATTCTGATGATAGTGAAACTTTGTAGTATGGCACTTTTCGTACCACTGTCTCCTTAAGATGATTCGCTTATGTTTTCCTCTTTTGTAAGTCGCTTTGGATAAAAGTGTCTGCCAAATGAATAAATGTAAATATAAATGTAGCAACACGCTTAAAGCCACCCAGAACAGTTTAGCAACTGTGTAGCAACACGCTTAAAGCCACCCAGAACAGTTTAGCAACTGTGTAGCAACACGCTTAAAGCCACCCAGAACAGTTTAGCAACTGTGTAGCAACACGCTTAAAACCACCCAGAACAGTTTAGCAACCGTGTAGCAACACGCTTAAAACCACTTAGAACAGTTTAGCAACCGTGTAGCAACACGCTTAAAACCACTCAGAACAGTTTAGCAACTGTGTAGCAACACGCTTAAAACCACTCAGAACAGTTTAGCAACTGTGTAGCAACACGCTTAAAACCACTCAGAACAGTTTAGCAACTGTGTAGCAACACGCTTAAAGCCACCCAGAACAGTTTAGTAACTGTGTAGCAACACGCTTAAAACCACCCAGAACAGTTTAGCAACTGTGTAGCAACATGCTTAAAACCACTTAGAACAGTTTAGCAACTGTGTAGCAACACGCTTAAAACCACTCAGAACAGTTTAGTAACTGTGTAGCAACACGCTTAAAACCACTCAGAACAGTTTAGCAACTGTAACACTCATTAGACCTTAGCAACCACCCACAACACCATAGCTTGTGGCATAGACTTTATTTCAAGCAAGCACCACTCACAATTTCTTCAGAAAATGTAAACTTCTAGTTTTTATTGAGAGTGCAATATTTGTATTGAGACTGACATCTTGTCTGATTACTATAGGAGTCGCTCTTGAACTGTGTTGGTATTGCTTGAAATCTCTCTCTATCGAGGAGCTTAACATACCTCAGGTACAGTTTGTGACTGTTGTTCATTCCTAAGGTACATGCTATCAAATATAGGGCATGCTGTAGTAGATTAATGATCTATTTTGTCTGCAACAGACTGCCTCTCAGGTTGGGTTTCATTGACCTGGCATGCATTCAGTGTCTTGTTGCAACCATTTCAGCTGGTTGTAAATTATGTAGCTGAGTTTAGCGTTGCAAAATATTAGATGTCATTCCAGTATCTGTCAACTAGATAGAGCAGTTCAGTAAATGTTTCGTCTCAACTGCAGGTGGAGAGTGAAGATTTAACGCTGCTCTCTAGTGGAGAGCGTTTAAATTACCAGCGAGACCCCAGGCCTCATTTTGGAGTAGCCCACTCCTCTCGCTCTGTATCTTTCCCCCTGTGGGACAGTGATCGGCTGAGAGCGATGAAGCGGGAGGAGGATGAGGGCGTGGATTCAGACAGCTGTTGTCCTCACTGCTATCTTGGGCTGGCACGTGACACACTGCACTGGCATGAGGTGAACACACACACTCATTACTTTATTTTATTAAAACACATCTAAAATAATAAAAAACAAAATAATACCAAAATGTATTTTAAATATTAAAGGAATAGTTCACCCAATAATCCTCTAATCAAGATTTTTAGAAGAATATTTCAGCTCGGCAGTGAATGGTAAAATGCAAGTGAATGGTGACCAGAACTTTGAAGCTCTAAAAAACACATAAAGGCAGCATAAAATAAATCCACAAAACTCGGGTGATTTATTCCATGTCTTCTGAAGTGATCCAATCAGTTTTGTGTGGCAAAATCCACTGGAGTCTTATGGATAACTTTTATGCTGCCTTTATGTGTTTTTTTAGATCTTCAAATTTCTGGTCACCATTCACTTTCATTGCATGGACTTATAGAGCTGAGATATTCTTCTAAAAATCTTAATTTGTGTTCTGCTGAGAAGGAAAGTCATACACATCTCTGATGGCATGAGGGTGAGTAAATGATGAGATAATTAAAATTTTTGGGTGAACTATTCTTTTAAGTATTTGTATTGTTGACCTTGATTTATATTGTTTGATTTTTCTCTCTCTCTATTTTGTTTGTGTGTGCAGGCAAAGTGTCTGTTATTTGATGGACTGAGAAACAGTTCAGAAAATCACTAGACAACTGTCCATATAACAACTGATGACCATGTTAAAAAAAACAACAACTGTAGATTTGTTCATATATTTTTTCTAACTATAACAAACTTATTTTACCAGAATAATATATTTTTGGAAAACAAGTAGCTAAGATATTTTTAAGATATATACTTGTGAACAGTTTAGGAATTGGACTGTGACAGAATAGTTCTCTTTCAATAATACAGTATTACTACTCTTTGAGTTCAAGGCAGCACTTAACTGCTTTTCTGTTAGCAAGCTAAATCCGATTATTGTTTCAGAGAAACAGACAATTTTTCATAAGTTGAATTTCATGCTTTTCATTTGTCTGTGGTGAGGAAAATGAACCTTTCAAAAATACCTTTCTGCAAGCACTGAATTTTATACTAATAATCCAAGAATCATGGATAGCTTTTTTTGTTCTTGGTATTCACTATAGTGCTTCTTTTATTAATTTAATTATAAACTTGATATGACACTAATGTATTATGTGCAATGTTGTCAAATAGCATTTACTGTGGGGGAAATCAGGAGTGTCAAAACATATTGAAAATTATAGATTCAAATTGCCTTCATTATTTCAAAATTGTACACAGTTAGTGTTAATATATTGTAATATGTTGTAAAAACTTAGTTTAAGGTAATGCAACAATAGCCATTATATCATATGAATGAACATATTAATTACTTTATTTGTGGTGTTTTTGGTGGCAAAATGTCTGGTTTTAACACACAGTGAACTGGAGAATTTGTGCTATGACTAATTTTAACATTCTTATGTTCTAGTATTCTTATAATATCCTTGTGTTTTCTATACGTTTCCAAGTGTCCCTTTGAGAAATAAAGGAAATATATTTGAAAATGAATCATATAATTCTTGTTATGACATAAATTTCATGATCACCGTGATTCTCAGACATGAAGCTTGTGGTTCATTGGAGTGTTTTTGTCTATTTTTTTAGTAAGTGATGTACAAAAAGCATTGGCAGACCTCTTTGGGGTGTCATCTGTCATATGAAGTCTCTAACAGTCCATGTCTTTCCAACCACTGCACCAGTGAACACTGCCAGGTTGAGTTTATGTTAGAGGTTATGGTGGAGATTTGATGGCATGTCCTCTGCAGTTGGCCCTAAAATCCTCTGCTTTGTTTCACTTAGTCACATGGAGCTAGACCAACCTGGACCAGATTATGTGTCTGTAACACTGTGAAGTGGAGTCTGGAAGGTTTTCTATGTTAAGTCATTTTTTGGGGATGAAACTTCTGAATGTGACTTCCATAATCAACACAATCAAGCTGGTGTTTAGCTATAGTTATTTGCAGATGCTTTGGAACTTGGTTAATTTGACAGTTTTGTTTTCTTGATCACAGGCCATCAAAGAGCAGAAGCTGGAGAGGTGCATATCTTTTTAGAATTCCACAAGCACAAACCTCACTTGCAGGTGTTATCTGAGGCAGCCAAAATCTGGCTGATTCAAAGCTGCATCAAGCTGAGAGTTCATGTACGAGGAACGAATTTTCAACATAGTTCAGTCCAGAAACATTGTGAATCCAGGTTGATCATAAACTATTGGCTTATACGTCAAGAAAAGAGTGCCAAAAAACTTAAAAACAATTAACTGGTTTTCTAATTAAAAAACAGAAACAAATTGCCTTTAGCATACATTTAATAAATAATGTTTAGTGTCACTGTCCTGTTGCTTTACCCAACTTCTACTGAGCTTCAGCTGGCACAAAGCAACCCTGACATTATCCTGTAGAATATCTTGATAAACTTGGGAATTAATTTTCCTCTCAATGATGGCAAGTGGTCCAGGCCCACGAAGCAGCACCAAATCACAATGCTCCCTCCACCGTATTTCACCGCTGGGATGTTTTCATGTTGGTATGTGGGGCCTATTTTATGCCATACCTAGTACTGTGTGTTCTTCCCAAAAAATTCAACCTTAGTCTCATCGCTCCACAAAACATTTTCCCAGTAGCGTTGTAAGTGTCAAGGTGGTCTCTAGCAAACTTCAGGCATGCAGCAATGTTTTTTGTTGGAAAGCAGCAGCTTCCTTTGTGGTGTCCTGCCATGGACAGTACCATTAAAAACTGTTTAATGTTTTCCATATAGTAGACTCATGTACAGAGATGTTAACCAGTTCCAATGATTCCTTCAAATCTTCAGCTGTCACTCTAGGGCTCTTTTTTACCTATACTTCTTGTGAGAGTAGCCACAGTAAATCATCTCCATTTATTGTATAACTAGTGAACAGATAAATATCTAAGCTCTTAAAGAAACCCTTTCCAGCTTTATGAAAAGCAACAATTCTTTTTTTAATCTCTTTTTTGCGAGGCATGGTCCACTTTAGCAGATGCATCTTGTGAATAGCAAACTCACATTTTGAACAAAAAAAAAAAACAATCAGGGAATACGTGACAGTAGTATTATTTATGTTGTTTTATTGCTAATAGTTGTTTCATGTGATTTTACTTTTGGTCAAATTGGACCCAGTTAACTCTTTGTGCATGTGCAACTGAAGTACATGTTTCTATGCATGTCTGTGGAGAAATAAGTGACTGACCATCAGTTATAATCTTCTTTATTTACTTTGTATGTTGAATGACCTTAATTTGTGTCCATTCAATTAAAATAATAAAGTAGATACAATAGTATTTAAATACATTGGCTGCCAAATGTTTGGAATAATATACAGATTTAGCTGTTTCGGAAGGAAATTGGTACTTTAATTCACAAAGTGGCATTCAACTGATCACAAAGTATAGTCAGGACATTACTGATGTAAAAAACACCACCATCACTATTTAAAAAATGTAATTTTTGATCAAATCAAGACCAGCAGCCATCACTCCAACACCTTAGACTTGAGTACTAGAAAATCACTTGCCATTATATCAAACACAGTTGAAAGATATTTGGATCATTAAATTAAGTTTAACATTGTCTTTGTGCTTGTTTTGAGTTGCCACAGTATGCCGTAGACTGGCATGTCTTAAGGTGAATATTAGGTCAAAAATGGAAAAAAAAATCTAATCATTGTTTTGAGGAATGAAGGCTTGAAATTGCCAAAAACTGAACATTTCATACAAAGGTGTACACTACAGTCTCAAAGACAAAGGACAATTGTCTCTAACAAGAACAGAAAGAATGTGGAAGTCAGATGTACAACTAAACAAGAGGATAAGTACATCAGAGTCTCTAGTTTGAGAAATAGACGCCTCACATGTCCTCAGCTGACAGCTTCATTCAATTCTACCCGCTCAACTCCAGTTTCATGTGCAACAGCAAAGAGAAGACTCAGCTAGAGCCTAGACTGATCAGAGGGATCAGCTAGACTGTAAGGTGAGTGAGAAGTGCCCGACAAGGCAGCTGCATCTATGGCAAGTGCTAAAGGAAGCGTGGGGTGAAATGTCAAGTGAGTATCTGGACAAAATGACAGCTAGAATGTCAAAGATCTGCAAAGCTGTCATTGCAGCATGTAGAGGATTTATTGATGAGAACTCTTTGAAGTAGTTTTTTTATTGTAATGATAATTTTTTATGCTATTAATGTCCTGACTCTACAATGTGATCAGTTGAATGCCACTTTGGTGAATAAAAGTACCAATTTCTTTCCATAAGAGCAAAATCTGTACATTATTCCAAACATTTGGCCACCAATGAAGCAAATCTGAGTTAAGTCTACTTGCATAAAGTTGCCTTAACTTAAATAGTTAAGTTCAGTCTATATGAACACCATGTTAAGATAACTTAATTACAGAAGTTTTGGATGCCATTACTCAATTCCATTTGAAGGAACACGTTTACTCAATCAATTGAATTAAGTCAACGTATTGGAATTTCAGTGGGGTCCAAAAGTGTGGGAACACTAGTAAAATGCTTCTATTTTGCATTATTGTCTCATTTAATACTTCAAATTAATGACAAATATTTCCAGAATAAAAAACTGTAGCTAAAAGATTAATTGAAAATTTTTACACGAATTTCAGAAATTCTTAGATTTTCTTAATAAAGGAAATTTACTAACATGGGAATATAAGAGACTAAACAATTAAACAGATTCAAAAATATTTCTTCTTCTATTTAACATCTTAACTTTTCTTTATTTTAGTTTTGAATCCTTAAATATTTATCTCAATTTTTTAAATAATAAGAACAAAATAAAAAAATAAAACAGATTTTCGGTGTGGTCTCAGGCTTTAAGCCTTGTTTTCTAGGAAACCACTTTTCATCAAACATTAAAAATTATGTTAAGTAATAACCCTAGAAATATGGTTGTGGTTGTCACACGATAATACAATTGGCTCTTTAATCTTATTAATATTAAATTAGATGAATAGCGTAATATAATTAACCAAATAATATAACGGACCAATGGGCTCGGTGCGTGACTTCAACATTAATATTCATGAATCCCGCACCTCCACGCCTCAGAGTGGTTTGCCTGTGATTGTGTTGGCTCCGTCTTATTGCGCAGACGTGTCGTCATACTGTACTGGGCAAAAAGGACACATGTTCATGAATCTGATTTATTCACGGGTAAAATATCAATAGAATATGTCGTCGTTATACAAACCGTTTTCTGTTTCGGAGTGGCCGTGTAAAGATGCTGTTTTGAAACGAGGATGCACACCGCAACCGCATCACGCGGCGTTGACCCGGATTCCCTCCGAACCATGTTATGGAGCTGGATGGGGCTCGACTTTTACCCCAGTTCCCAATATTTATCCAGGTCAAAGAAATTTAGCGGCCGCCGCCATCGGAGGGAGAAAAAATACGCATCCCTGGAAAGCTATCTTGGCAGGTAAAATGTCACATTGTGTTAGAACCAGACATGCGTTAATGTGTTGGTGAATCACGCGATACCCTATTATGCGCGAGCGCACAACAACAGTCATGCGTGACCATGGATCAGATGTCTAGAGGAGCCCTATGCACGCATTTACATGCACGTCCCTTTCCATAACCATTCCAAGTCCCATAGCACATTGTGGCTTCTGCCAATATGTACTGTTTGAGCTGACTATGACCTGCATGTTTCTGGTGGGTCAGCCAAATGGTAGCTTCCCTTATGCACGGCCACAACTCGCATATTAACGCACAATGCAATGTGATTTACTAACATAAATTCCCTTTATATATATATATATATATATATATATATATATATATATATATATTCTACCATTGTTTCTTTGACAACAACACCAATTTTGTTGCAGTGTTGTTTGGAATTGGTTGGTGTTAAAAATAAAATGACCTTGTATGAAACTAACTTGCCCTTGATTGAAGTAAGACAGCTGTGCGCTTAATGGAATCACATAGATAGCTGCTGATGTCACCTAATGTTATTTAGACACCCTGTTTCGCAATAATTTTCACTGGTGATATTATTTTTACCCAGGTGGCATTGCAGGTGGCATTGAGATCT
This sequence comes from Xyrauchen texanus, assembly GCF_025860055.1. Taxonomy (NCBI): domain Eukaryota; kingdom Metazoa; phylum Chordata; class Actinopteri; order Cypriniformes; family Catostomidae; genus Xyrauchen; species Xyrauchen texanus. The sequence goes on along the minus strand of NC_068319.1, from coordinate 18,345,595 downwards.
GCATCACCTTCCCTACAGAGTACGTAAAGACCCAGCTACAACTAGATGAAAGAGCAAACCCTCCTCGGTATAGAGGCATAGGTAGGGTACCCTGGAGTTAGGAGTTTTATTAATCAGTTTGTCAGGAAACAAAAGTTGTGTTTGCAAGGTACCTTGATGCAATAAGGGCTTTTAAGGAAGAGTTAACAGACTATGTGGTTGCTTTTTGGCCAAAAAAAAGCTGCATTGTTGACCAGCCCTAATGTTATGTGAGATTAATGCATTTAAACCTGGTTCTTTTTGTAGGAGACTGTGTGAAGCTGACAGTGCAAGATCATGGATTGAGAGGTCTTTACAGAGGGCTTAGCTCATTGCTCTATGGATCCATCCCGAAATCGGCAGTACGGTAAGAAACGTAGGGTTTCACATCTTTAGGCCATGTTCATGGTGTCCTCAATGTGTCTCACTGTTTAGTTTTGGATATAACGGCAGGTTTGGAATGTTTGAGGTCCTTAGTAACCCAATGAGAGATGCCACGGGTCGACTGGACAATAAAGGAAGTTTGCTATGTGGGCTCGGAGCAGGAATAGCTGAGGCAGTTTTAGTGGTCTGCCCGATGGAGACAGTGAAGGTTGGACTGTTAACAGTTATTTTTGCTTCATACAGCATGTAACTGAGAACAAATAGGACATTCTGGTCTCTGAACATGACAAATGTTTTGCTTAAAAGAATAATTCACCCAAAATAAACATTTGCTGATAATGTACTCCTCAGGCCATCCAAGATATGTATGACCTTCTTTCTAACAAAGATTTTCTGAAGAATATCTCAGCTCTTTAGGTCTTTACAATACAAGTGAATGGTGGAGAGATCTTTGTAGCTTCAAAAATCACATCAAGGAAACATAAATCACATAAAGGAAACATAAAAGTGGTCCAAACGACTCAATTGGTTAAATCTATATCTGCCGAAGCGATATGATAGGTGTGGGTGAGAAACAGATCAATATATAATCCTTTTTTACTATTAACCTCCACTTTCACGTTCAGATGTGAAACTAAACTAAACAGGCACAACATGTGGCTTTCAGATTTAAAAGGTGGAGATTTAGAGTAAAAAAATGACTTAAATATTGATCTGTTGCTCACCCACATCTATCATATCGCTTCTGATGATGTGGATTTAACCTTTGCAGTTGGAAGGATTACTTTTATGTTGCCTGTATGTGTTTTTTGAAGCTACAATGGTCTAGTCACCATTCACTTGCATGTTATGGACCAACAGAGCTGAGATATTCTTCTTAAAATCTTTGTTTGTGTTCAGCAGAAGCAAGAAAGACTTACACATCTGGGAAGGCATGAGGGTGAGTAAATGATGTGAGAATTTTCATTTTAGGGTGAACTATCCTTTAAACTTTGCTGACTGTTATATTTTAGGTAAAGTTCATTCATGACCAGTGCTCTCTGAGGCCACGCTACAGAGGGTTCTTCCATGGTGTGCGAGAAATGATCAGAGATCAAGGTACTGGAACTACACACTGGGGTTGGGAATTCTTTCTTTCCCAAAATTACTTAAAAGATTGTTAATTAACAGGAACCGGAAAAAATTCCTTAAAGATCACATGAAACAGCTTAAAGTTTTACTTCCTGTGTTTGACATATGTCCTATTACAATAGAGCACATATCAAAGGGGTCATAACTTTTTTTAACAGACAATAGGCTTTAGTTACATCACAGTCGTAAACCATGATTTGATGCAGGTGGTATTAGTAGGAGGGACATTCTCATTTGATTGGCTAAAAATCTGTGTGGTGCAAAACAAGTCATCAGGATTTTTGGTCTTTTTTTTCTTGGAAGAGTAATACTGTAAAGTTTAAATCTGTTTATCTGCTAAAAGTTCATTTTGTCAGCTTTGTTATACATACAGTAGTATATTACAGAGCCCCTTAGAGGAAAGTAGGTTTGCGTTACCTCGTAATAAATTTACCATGATTTTACTAAAGAAACCACATTTTAACCATGATATTCGTTGTAATACAGGAGCACCAAAATTATTGAAAGCTATTTTGCTTTTTGGGGGGGGATTTTATCATGTCCAATTCCCAATGCTCACTAGGTCCTCGTGGTGGCGCAGTTGCAGCGGAGGGCAAATCTCAGTTGCCTCTGCTTTTGAGACATCTTATCACGTGGCTTGCTGGGGCCGTTACTGCGGAGACTTGGCACGTGTGGAGGCTCGCGTTATTCCCCACGACCTCCAATTTAATTTCGTGCTGTGTTTAAGATTCCCATCCATATTAGACACTCACAAATGTATTGCATGTAAACAGCTTTTGAAACTGAAGTCTCAATGTCAACTCTGTGTTTGCAGGTTTTCGAGGAACATATCAAGGACTGACTGCTACACTTCTGAAACAGGGTAGCAACCAGGCTATACGATTTTATGTAATGAACTTGTTGCGCAACTGGTACAAAGGTGTGGATGAGATCGCATCACTTTACTATAATAATAAACGAATACATTTGTGAATTCAAAAAGATTGAATGAAAAAAATATTATAGACATCTGTTCATCTTGGCTTTATTTTCAGGTGATGATCCTGCTCGTGACATGCATCCATTGGTTACAGCATTGTTTGGTGCAACAGCCGGGGCAGCGAGTGTTTTTGGGAACACGCCGCTTGATGTGGTGAAGACTAGAATGCAGGTTAGCAGAGGCAAAAAATTAACAAACTTGTCAAAATGAAAGAAATGTTCAGAACAAGTTAAGCTCAATTCATGGCATTTGTTGCATAATGTTGATTATCACGGACAATATTTTCAACTTATCCCTTGTTTATCTAAAATAAAAGCGCAAAAATAACAGTTACAGTATAGCAATTACATTAACTTTATTAACATTAAAATACAAAATGTTTCAAAAGTAAAGCCACAAGATGCTTGCATGATTTTAGTCTTATTACATCTCTGTTCTAAATTATTTTGGTGTGATGAAATTGCTTAGAGGGGTTTAAGTGTGTATGTTGTTATTGTAACTTTGGATATAACTTCAGAGGTTACAAAAAACTTTTTTTTTTTTCACACAATCATGTTAACATGTATAATGTTTACATTTTGTGGCAATACTTTTGAAAGCGTGTGTATTTTAACATTTATGTTCATTTTTGTTGTTGATTGCACAAAGTTTTAGATTTATAAAACATACATATGTCAGAACCTGTGCTAACCTTCCTTTATAATTCCCTATAATTGTCTTGTTTTAGTATAAAAATATCTAAACATCCTTAAACTATATTAATACTCAAGAGAATATATTTTACTATATCTAGAATATATCATATTATTTAAGTGTCTTATTCTCAGGGACATATTATGACTTGGAAAGGCCCTGGGGCCAATTATCTCCAAGGGCCCCCCTCCACCCAAAAGTTGTTGAGCGGGAGGTTGGGTGTTCGTTGTTCATGCTCAAAAGGGTTTTCGAGTGGGATGATCAAAAAACTAGATCATGCAACCTTGAAGCCCAGGACCCCTGGGCACTGCCCCCATTGGCCCGGTCAATAATCTGTCCCTGCTTATTCTCACAACATTTAGATTTTTTTTTGTGCATTTTGATTATACATACAAATTGTTTGATATACAATGAGTTCTTTCTAGATAGAATTGTTTTAGATAAAAATACCTATATTGGCTAAAAGGTATTTTGCAGTTTTCTTATTTTTATCCTTATATTATTTCTGAACATCTGGGTTATTTTAATAATTTCAAATTAAAATAATTTTACATTTACACTATGTTGACAACTTCCTATGTGGTGCACGTCTGTTTTTGTTTAATCCGTCCTTGCATTAAGTCTTCTAGAATGCGGCCATTGTCATTTAGAGCTGCATTCATCTGCATATATTGGGGCAGCTGTGGCTCAGGTGATAGAGCGTATTTATGACTGCAGAATGTCACAATTTTCCAATGTGAATGTTTCTATTACTGTTTTATATTTTGCTAGACAAAAGTATATAACTTGATCCATGATCATCAAGCTCACTTAGACACTAACTAATAAAGGCTTAATGCTCATTTATATTTTAGAAAATATTTTTAATAATTCCCATATATAGATTTAATATTATTTATATATTTTAGGGTTTGGAGGCTCATCGCTACAAGAGCACAATGGACTGCGCTTTCCAGATTCTGAAGAACGAGGGCCCTCAAGCGTATGTTCAAAAATGTATTATTAGTATTATATAATTATAATATAATTCCTCCATAATTATAATATTTGTTTCAAAAGCTGTTCATTTTCTTTTCTTTTACCTAAATCTTTTCCTTCACTTGTTTTGGATTATAGGTTCTACAAAGGCACAGTCCCACGACTGGGCCGGGTGTGTCTGGACGTAGCCATTGTCTTTGTTCTCTACGAGGAGATTGTGAAGCTACTGAACAAAATCTGGAGAACAGACTGAAGATGGACTAGGCCAAAGTATGCACAGAACTGATTTAGAATGAGACAGCATGGAATATCCAAACACAGCTGGCCACGTCAATCAAGCTGAATGATCCTGACTCCAACTGTGACTTCTGCCCCTGCGGAATGGATTAAACTAGCCATCTGTGTCTGTACAGTTCAGCAGGAGATGTTGAAGACTGGAGCTTGAGTCCTGGGAAGGAAACTCTAGTTTGTATTACGCACAATGAAAAGTGTATCATTAATTTACACTCTTCACTTCTGTAAAGTCATGCAAGTGTCTTTTCTTCATCATGCTTTTATAGAGTGGTGCGAGACAAACAACTTACGTGGCATGAAAAATGTAATGGCACAAACAAGTTTAAGGTACACAAACATATTGGTAACGCGTTAAAATAAGGTTGTGTATGTTAACGCAATAGGTAAAGGGATAGTTCACCCAAAAATGAAAAATTCTCTCATTTACTCACCTTCATGCCATCCCAGATGTCTATGACTTTCTACTGCAGAACAGAAATTATTTTAGAAGAATATCTCAGCTCTGTAGGTCCATACAATGCACGTGAATGATGACTAGACCTTTGAAACTCCAAAAATCACATAGGCAACAAAAGTTATCCAAATGACTCCAGTGGTTAAATTTATGTCTTCAGAAGTGATTTGATAGATGTGGGTGAGAAACAGGTCAATATTCAAAGTCCTTTTTTCTAATAATTCTCCTCCCTGCCAATAGGTGGTGATATGCATGAAGAATGAACCAGAAGAACTCTTAGGGGAGAAGAGTGCTTAACTGGAGTCTTATGGATTACTTTTAAGATTCTTTTTAGAGCTTCAAAGGTCTGATCACAATTCACTTGCATTGTATGGACCTACATAATTGAAATATTCTAAAAATATTAATTTGTAATCAGCAGAAGAAATGTATACACATCTGGGATAGCATGAGGGTGAGTAAATGATGAGAGAAATGTCATGAATGAAAAGTAAAGCATTTATTAATGTGGTAATTTCTACATACTAAAAACATTTCCTACATTAAAAGTCAGTGCATTCTGAACTAACAATAAACAATAGCCCATTTAGAAATGAACATTAACAAGTGAAGCAACATTGTTCAGGGTTAGTTCATGATACCCAATGCATTATCTAATGTTATGCACATTAGTATTATCTAAGTAATACACATTTTCCTTTGCCCAGTTTACATGTACAGTTAATTCTTTATTTACACTAAAAATAGTACAGAAAATAGTTTAAATGCATTTTGTGGCTTTGTAAAAATTTTAATGGATCTTGATATTTTCATGCAACACAAAACTGGTTAAAGCCCAGACATTCGTATTGAAAAAACTTGCATGCTTGAATTATATTTTCTGGTATTGTCACATACAATTCCAGGCCATTCAAGCCTTCTAAAATCATCTGTCTAATTCAATTACTGAAGTCACTGAAACATGCCAAAGTTAGAACAGCTGAACCATTGCTGCTTTTTGCTATATGTCATATTAAAAAAAAAAAAAAACTTTTTTAAGATGGAAGCTGCTTTTAGTTGCACTGTTTTTATATTGAACTTTTTTTATGTCATTAACCTGAGTGTCTCCTAAAGGTTGCCCATTCTGCCAAAGCAACTCATGCCAGTAATGCTATTGTTTGTGTCAGATATGTAACCTGTGCTTCTTCAAAACAACTCAAACAGGTTGCTGAATACTGAAATTCAGTAAACTAAATAGGTAAAATTTTCTGTCTCTGTGACCTTTTATTAGTGGATTTCCTGTTCTTTTGACCTTGACGAGTGAGGCTAGTATTGATAAATTGATCTGAACACTTTGAATTCTGCTCTAAGACTCTGAACGTTAACGTCACAGATGTGGCTAAATGTGTTGTGTGATAACGACAGTCTTTGATGGTCTACAGTCCTTAATTCAAGATAAGAAAACCACACACAAACCATAGGCCCCATAAAATAACTTTTATACTGCTTTGTTAATGAGAAAATGTCTCTGCTGATGTAGTGCGATCCATTGTGACAATGCTGGTTATCGCTCAGTGCTGGAACAGACCCGGTTAACGGCGCCTGTATCACAGCATTAGGGATTAAGTTAATTACAAAGAGAGTGTGTGTAAGAAAGATTACAGAGATTAGACTGGGTCAGCTTGGCTGCAAATTCCACAAGGCAATTGCTCATTTGAGTGGGTGACACTACATTTCATCAGACAAATAAAGGGAAGTCGCCATATTATTGTATTCTCTCCATCTACCCCGGCAACATCAGAAAGCTCTATATATATCAGCTATTGTGAAGCTGTCCAAGCCGTTTCATTGAGCGAGGAGGTTCAGGCTTCTTGCTCTGATGTAGCCGTCCATTGTCCAATGGTGTGGGCCGTCAGTTGCATTGAGACACCTGATTGGCTTTTGCATGCAGAGCCAGGGGCTGCTGGTTTCTGCTGTTACCTCCTCCATCTAAAGGGGAAAAAGATTAGAAGACATGCCAGGTGTTTCGACCAGGTGGCGTGACATACCACATTGTTTGTGTGGGGTCGAAATAAATAATATCTGTGTGGTGGATAGGGTCACTTACATTCTTAAACACTTGTCCTTCCCACCGCTGGCCACTCTCTGCCCATCAGGACTCCAGTCAACTGCAAAAACCTGAACAATACCAGATAACTAGATTTTTATATGTTCTGGAAAATAATGAAAGTTGTGCTTGTGCAAAAAATCATTGCATGCAGGTCAGGGTGCTGCTTTGCTTTATACAACAGTTCAACAAACAAGTTAATATTGATTAAATTGCATCTCAGACAAAAACTCCTCAGCCTCTTTTCAAAATGGTAACTGGTTAGAATGAAATAAAAGAATGGTTCATAACATTCTTTTTAATATGGCAGTATGCTGTGCTAAATACTGCACATAAATCAGCCTTATACCAGTTTCAGTGTTGCCAGATCTCACAAGAGCAACCCACATTTTTTTCAGGGAACAGCAAGTGATCTAATTCCAAATATTTCCTGGGATAAATCCTTTGGTCTTTGGTTTCATGAAAAAATTAACAGAATGAAATAAACCAGTCATTAACCAGTTACTAGCATTAAAAAATTATATTTTCACTCCGGAACTATTGAAAGGAACTTTTTTTGACGATTACAATCTGCAATACATTTAGTTAGTTTTCACTCCTTGAACAGTTTTTAATCCCCATTTCATTCATTCTCTTCCATTTTTTTGGTGGCAAACGACCAACAGATTAATGTTTTAATGAATCAATTGAGTAAATGATGCAAAGACTCACTCAAAACATAGGAGCGAATTTGTCGCCACCTACTGGCATAAATAATATCTCAAAAACGGATCTGTGAATTATATCATAATGAACAAGGATTTAAAATCCCCACTACTATTTATAAAGCTGGGAACACAGATAAGCATTAAATACGTTCAAATTTGTAAGAAGGTATACTGAATACATGGCTGTAACCTCTGAACTAAATTCACAGTGTGTCTTACCTCATCGGCATGGCCTGGCAGATCAACGTTCAGTTTGCCTGTCTTGATGTCCCACACCTTCAGTGTACTATCACTGCTGCCACTCACCAGCAGACGGCTGTCTGCCGACCAAGCCACCTGGTACACTGGCCCGACATGACCGCGCAATGATGTCAGATACCTGGACAACAAAAAAGATCAGGATCTTAAAGCTCTTATACAAATTTACTGGTCTAGAAAAAAAAAACATAATATGTTTACATGTTAAGTTTAGTTTTTATGGGTTGTTTTTTCTGTTCAAGAAAAGGCCATGTGACAATACATAAAACATGCCAATGCTGATATTACTTGAGTGCCCCCCAGTGTGTACTACTGGAAATACAGTATGTGTACTAATGAGGGTTCCATCTAATCATGAGACCTAAGTTTTTTTCATAATGGAATACTGAATACTACTGCTTGCTGCATACTTCCAAGTTTATACTTATGGCCTACTATTTTCTTAAAAAGTATGCAAAACATTATGCAGTAGTATACTCCATTGTGTTTTGTTTTTTGATGTGCGTTTAATGTGTTAAATGGCATACAGTTATCTCGGAATAAATAAAGCCATTTTGCATTTTTAAGTCTTTTGGCAGGCCAATTAAATAATGAGTCAAGAAGAGAGAGAGGAAAAAACAACACTGTGGTTGAGATCACTTCCAATTAATTTATAAGACAAGAAATGGACAGTGAAGTGCATTGCATTGTTGGATACAGTATCCAGCACAGTATGCTAGAGACTTATAGTGGATTTTACTGATACCAATAACTAAGTTGGTTAGTACCTGTCGATAACCGATTAATCAACCGATAGTTTTTAAAATTGATACTATTGAATGAAAAAATAAAGTAAAAAATAAAACAGTACTGACTGAATCATGAAAATGTATGGTACTTTTTTGAATGAAATAAATATAGAAATATTTATATATGAATTAATATTTGAATTTTAAAGTCTGATTTTTAAATTGACGTTGTTTCCTTACTCTGCAAGAGGGCGCAATAAATACATAAGCCATTCATCACCATTATATTATTGCATAGAACATTCCTATCCTGTCTGTTAAAAACAGCATTTCATTTTCAACTAATGTGCATAAAATAAACTAATAAAAATGTTTTAGTCAGCCCATATTCTCAAATATTAAATCAAAATTAAAATGAGGGGGAAAACGCTTCAATGGACAGTTCACGTGGTCGTGTTACACTAGCACTGATTCCTACTACTCCAGATTCAAGCTTCATCTTAACAGCGAAATACCACATTGTTTTCTATTCAGTAAAGTTGTATGTAGAGTAGCAATATTCACAGACAGCTGCTCAGTTGAAGCGGCTCAGACCATGTGCACAGGCCAGGGTTCTGTTCAAACAGACAGAACACAACAAACTGGAACTGAAAACAATGATCTCGAGACACACATTTCCAAGTTGAACATCTTTCCTGTGAAAGCATTTAAATAACTCATTGCTTAATCTGAGAAACGCTTATAAGAGAGCAAGACGCAACGGCCAAAGACCTCAACTGTAAGGGGCTGTTCACACCGAACACTTTTGCAACCATCCATTTGTTTTTCTATGTAAATGTGCGCTAGAAGAATGTCTTCACCTGCCTTCTGTTAAACTGTATTTGTTGCACTGTGTGTCATCGTATTACAATGAGGATGCATTTTTGTTATTATTGAAATCAGATGCGTTTCTGATTTGTTTATATGTTTCTCTCAGCTGCATGAAGATATAATTTGCTTCCTCATGTCACTAGCTTTAAATATACAACTAAGCTGGCTAACAAATACATAAACGTGACCAGCTGGACATAAACTAATGCAAATAGATGGCAACAATCAAGACATTTAAACATTTGGGTAGGCTTGCGTGTATTTTTGTCACATTGTTCTAACCGCTTGAGGTTAACTTTAATATTAGCGTCCTCTCAGCCTTGCCGGCAAACATACTGCTGTTCTCTACTAATGCAGCATCTAGTCAACAAATGATATTACAATGTGTATTGTATATACCGGTATACCTTTTCGTTGTTGATGTTTTAAATCTGCATCTGAAGTGTTCAGCTCCATGCCGAGTGTAGTCTCACGTGTCAAAACAAACACCACAAGGCACCAGTGAAGTGGTTTATTTTGCCTCTAGAGGCCGCTCTCATACTGTATAATGATAGCGGACCCTTCCCAGCTGCTCAGCACCGGACGCAACATATCGGTCGACCTCTATGCACCTATACTAGGTCGTCCAAGTATTTTATGAATACAAAAAAACTTGCATACTACGTATCGTATCCTTACTATATACTGCATAATTGGCAAGAGTATTATTTCAGTATTCTATACCAAACAGAGGCAAAGTAACAAATAATTTTACAAAAAAGTCACAAAATAAATGTGTTATGTGTGACCACTTTCTTACTTTCCAGTCTTTCCATCCCAGATCTTGATTGATTTATCGAATGAAGCACTGGCTATCAGTCTTGTGTCCGGCGAGAAAAGCACCTCGTTGACCAGCGCTTGATGACCCGTCAAACGGGCCACTGGCTTCTTCTCCTCTGCTGGGTTCCATAAAAACATTGTGAAGTCGTCTGATCCGGACACCAGCCTCTCATGACTCTCACCCTAAAGAGATTTAAAAAAAATGGCATTCATATGTTTCTCTTTCATTAGACAATAATTTTATATTCAGTTCTATACATACAGTAAATCCCATCTTCTACAGGTTGATACTGTATACAAACAGGTCACACTCACTCTAACGTTGTTGTAGCGCTTTAAAGCTTTCTCCTTAATTTCTTCCACTGTAGGAGCCAAAAACCAAAATTCACATTGACAAAAATATCCACGTAACATTGCTAAAAGACAAATGATAAATCAATCTGTTTGTGTAGGTAAAAAAATAGCGGCTTTTGTGTGAAGAGTGTGATCTTACAAGGGCCGCTGAGATCCTGAGGATTTATGGTGGCAGTCGCTGGCTCAAACGCTCCAGTGCGCAGAACATAGTCGGTGCTGAGGGCCAACGTGTTGACCCAGTGAGCGTGACCTTGCAGAGTACGGCACTGAACTCCCTATAGCATGAACAAGAAAATCTCCTATTTAAGTTAAAGTTTTTATATTTTTACAATAAGAACTATACAGGGTGATGCATTCACTTTTATAAAATGGATAGTTCCTAGTCTGGATTGGTCAATTGGGCATTCCAGCCGTGCTACAATACACAGTATAGTAACAGCTGACAAATAAATAAGCAGGCCTCTACTTAATTAGCAAGTGAAAGTAAATTTGCTATGTAAATATGAATACTACTACCAAGTAAATATCAAAGGTTTCAGTGCATTTTGTGCATAATTATGATGGCTTGACAAAGCCAACAAACTGTTAAGGGCGTCACACATCGGACGTGTCTGGCAGACGACATGGTTCATTCTAAAATTTGAAAAACAAAAAAGGTATGAATGTTTGCACAGTCCCACCGCCGCTTGTCTGTCAGCGGTGCCCAGCTACCACTCCGGAGGCTGCTCAAATTTCTGCCGTGCCACGGAGCGCAACTGGATTATTGTCCATTAAATTCGACCCAAATCATTATCAAAGGACAAAGATTATTTACTCATCATCCAGTGATGCTATATCGTGTTTATGTTTATGTATGTCCTTTCATATAGCTTACACAATGTATTTTCAGTTACAAGTATGTTGTTTTGTGGTCTGACAGCTCGAACGAAGCCCATTCAATGCTACAAATAGAATATTGCATAATTAATGTTGCCATTTCTAATCGTTCAGTATGAGCAGTTACACGAGTTTGGATCACTAACCTTCAAACTCATCAACGTCAATCTGTTCACCCTTGAAGAAGGTAAAAACCATTGTAACTTTGTGTATTGTCTGCCACCTGAAACGCATCGACGTGCCTCGTGTATGATACCTGTGCCGTGTTCTACCTGTGACGTGGCACTTCTCATTCCTTGTGCGACCGCCTTTATTCTACAAACTTGGTTTGGGTTTTTTTTCAAAATCCCTAAACCGAAACCAACATTTCTAACACTAACTACTCCTAGAGCTTTTAAGCTACATCCACCAAACCAAGACCTTCAGACTCTTCTGGAATAGTGTGCCATTTATTTTCTAACTGATCTGACTTATGGCTTTCGCACAGCGGATGATTAAAAATTGAATTTCATAGACTCGGTTTGATGGATTGTTCAAACAGGCCAACGGAATGCTCATTAATTCAAAACTCCAACTGTCAAAATATTCAAATGTAAACAAACCAAAAGGGCCTTTGATCTGCTTTAAGTTGTGCTCTCTTCATATATCTGCCGGTTTATCTTACCGTAATGTCTGTACAATCAATCTTCAACATTTTAAAACTTGTTTAAACTTTCAGACAAGGCTTTGTCAAGCAACATCAAAGATTGTCTTGACAAACTTTACCTTTCTGGTTCATAAACAAACATGCTTTGATTCATTTTCACATTCATGAGGGAAAAATTGTCAAATTAATCCCTTACATCTTTGGCTCTCCAGACTTTAATGGTTCTGTCCTGAGATGAGGTGTAGAGGAGTCCATCTCCTCCCCATTTCACACACGTCACAGACTGCATGTGGCCTGTCAGGATCTTGTCACAGCGACCCAAAACCGTGTCCCATATCCGAACTGAGCCGTCTTTAGAGGAGCTAGCCAAATACCGACACTCTGGGTTCCTGTGATGGAGAGAGAATTTAGATGAACAACCTTTATGCTATAAACACTTTTACTGAAAACTCACTGTAGCATGTAATGAACAAAAAACAAGCATTAAGACTTTGATTACAAGGCCTGATCTACACAGCAAAGAAAAGATTTCATATTTTTCAAAGCTCACATGTGCAGAGGTTCCCAGCACAGCCAGGTGATCCACTTTGTATGTCCCATCAAAGTCTTCCCTGTCTGACTTCCTGTGACTGGATCCCACAGGAAGATCTAGAGAGATCACAGCAGATATAAAACAACATATTAGACCTACAGACCCTCCTGACAGCATACTGGAATGCCAGTGACTTCTAATGAACACAATATGCTATGCTCACCTGACTATTTTTGCACCCTGATGCTAACTTCTTGCCATCTGGAGACCAGGCAATGGATAAAACCCAGTGTGTGTGGCCTTGACAACAACATGTTTAACAGAATGTCAGGTACATAGTTTAAAGAAAAGACACACTATTGGATACCTCTTAGAAAATGTGCAGTGAACTGACCTCTAGCAGTGTGGTGTGGTGTTTCTGTACACAGATCCCAAAACCTCACAGTTGTGTCCCCAGATCCACTGGCCAGATATCTGAGAAACAACACCACACACAAAAACATAAAATTCTGGCATTCTGTTCAGGGACTAAAAACGAAATGTTTTTCAATTTGGTTCATTCTGCGCAAAAACTGTATTTTTTTGTTCCAGTTCAGAAGTCCCGCAGCCTTCCTTTCCAAAAGGTTACCGGTTAGAACAAAATAAAAGTACTGTTAATAACATTCTTTTTAAAATGACAGTTCTATTCTCTAAGAGGTGGGTGAAAACCAATTGTAGTGTTGCCAGATCTCGCAAGAGAAACAAGCAATTGTTTTCGGCCAGAAGTGGAGCAGTTCCAAAAGTTCCTTTTGGCCTTTAGATTCATGGAAAAATTATCAGAAAAAAGTGGATCAGTTATAACAGGTTACCAGCATTTAAAAATAATGTTTTAACAATAACAATTGAAAATCCTTTTGTTCCACTTTTCGGTTAAGTTCTGTTAAAAAAAATTTGTTTTCATTTTTCGTTCCTTAAACAGTTTTTAGTCCCCAAAACTGTTGCCTAAACCCAATATTTATGCCTATAAAGCAATTTGTAAGCAAGTGTTCAGTGAGCAACTCACTTCCCCGTCGGGCTGAAAGCTACAGAGATAACAGCCTCTGTGTGGCCCTCTAAAGAGCTGGTGCATCGAGCTACTGCCCGCACTCGGAACACAGCCTGCGGCTGGTACACCACAGGAAGCACCTGCTCTGTCTCCAGCCCCAGACTCTGCACACAAGTACCCAAAGACGACACCACCTCTGCATCCTTCACAAAGAACAGGAATGGCACAGGTTCCTCCTATATCCAGACAAAAATAGAAAGATTAATAATATATAAATTCATGTAAAATTATAAAAAAATAAGAATTAGCTTTATACATAACAGTCAGGGATCTGTTATTAAATATAGGCTATTCAAAATAACTTTGTAAGCATATACATGCATATTCATTTTTAGACTAATATTTTAAGACTTCTTGGCACCCAAACTGCATATAGTCCAGAACATCATGGGATCTGACAGCTGGATAAATAACATAATTCCTGTCCTTATATCCCTACCTTCTCTAAGAGTGCATTGCAGACCAGCTGCAGTTTATCCGGGCTGATGTCCAGTGGCACATCAAAAGGAGATCCGAGTATCTCACCGCTCTCATCCTGGAGCTGGATCAACACACGTTCCACGTCGCCGCTCATTCTTCCCTTTAAAGATAGAAATGTACATTTTGACAACAGCGCGTGAGGCATAAACAACTTGGGGAAAACACGAGCTGCAAGCCAAGTCAGTTTCAATTATTTCAGTGAAATAATTATCTGTCAGTAAACAAAAATATTACAAACTGAAGAAATAAACAAGAATGTTACATTTGTACAAAAAAAGAGACAAATAGCATAGAAAAACGAAAATGCCTTACTTTACTGATCAAAGCAGGTGGTCCACGCATGTAACGTACAGTACTGGGGCGCACACAAATGCATGCGTGAGTGACGTAAAAATTGTGCGCCATTAGTGTGACTGCACTATCAGAAGTCGGAAAAGAAAACGATTTTCCGACTCCAGCATGGGTGGCAAAAATAAACAAAGAACGAAAGGAAATGTTCGGGTAAGACAAATGAACGTTTCTTGGATTGTAGCCGGGTTATAGCTATATTATAGCTACAGGACAAACAATTAAATAATACATTAGTGAGATGAACACTTGACTTTATAAATGGCTGCTCGTGTTGTGTTGATAAAATGATAAACTATACGATACAGAATAATATAGATGTATTCACTCTCATTTATTTTAAAAGTACGTTTGTTTTATCGTTTGTGGGACAGTGGATCCTAGTCAAGCTGTTTTGTTTACGTCACACGTTTGCTATCTGTCTTCTTTGATTCGTGACGTCACGTGTTTGTTGCGCAATCAGGCTGAAAGTGCATAAGTTCAGTAACCTGAATATACACACTGGCGGCCAAAAGTTTGGAATAATGTAGTCGATGAGAAGAGTCTTGGTCGACGAAGTTTTGATTGGTCGGTTGGTCGCAGAAAAAAACTTCCATAGGAAACCGACGAACACCGGTATTACCGCTGGTCGGACGCTAGGTGGTACTATGGGGTAATTATTGATAAGCAGGGTTTGGGTTAAGCCTACACAATCAAGAAAGACACCTTGATTTCAAACTTTGAAATTAATTTATTTATTTAAACTAAAAATTCAAATGAAACTAGTAAAAAATTAAGTGCAATTAATGTGTTGTTAGTTTTGAAAGATGGCTTTACAAAAGTTTTAAAGGGCAAAGAACCTACTTCATCTGTGCATTCTCTACCAGAGGGGTATTCCGTTATCTGCGAAAATACATCATGTATGTGAATAAATTCATATTGTTCCCTCCTTCACGATATATTTATATGTATATATATATTGCAATATCCAATTACATTGGCAACCCTTGGGCTGATGGATCGGTGAATATTCTTGCTTTAGTGATTTTGCATTGAAAATGAAATTAATTCATAAAATTGTACTCCAAACGAATGAAAAAGCAATTAAAATAATGAAGTTATCAAAAAAAGAATATAAGTAACCTTCCATTTACCATCAGGCAAGTATCCGTCTAAACATGCAGGTGGAAAATTACTAATACAATTGAAGACATAAAAACTATTTTAAATGTAAAAATAATAATTATAATGATGATAATCACTGAAATATAAATCATAGTCCGACATGAATGTTTTTTAATTATTTTATGTTTTAATCACAGATGTATAGGCTGCAGAGTTGTGGTCACAGTGAACTGCTCTGTGGAAATAAAGAGAACTGATCTCACAGCGCCTCCTGTGCTGAGATGTCTGAGGTCATTTGCAGCACTCATAGACGATACTGCTCTTGCAAAAAAACATTGTCTGTGGGCACAACCCTAAAGTGCATTTCTCTCTATAAATTAACAAAATGTTCAGACTGTCTCCTTGCTGGTTTTTCTGACACATTCAGAATCATCAATGCTGGTGTCGCTTTAACTCGCTCTGTGCGTGTGCTTGTAAAATATATATTTTAAAGGCTCATTATTACAGTTTAGTATTTCGCTGTAATGTAGAACAGTGTTAGCAATGTTACTTATAACCTGGAACTCAAACCATTTTCTAATGCCCCCAATATATAAGTAATTCAATAAATATCATAAATGTGCGACTAAACTAATGGCTTAAATTAAAGCCTACTATTTAACTAGGACATTTTTTGATTGGGGGCAGCCCTAGTCAGGACATTCTACAGGACATTCAGGACAGCCACATCTATGGCAAGTGCTACAGGAAGTGTGGGTTTAAATGTATAAAGATGAGATGGATGTGTAATAATAACATCTGTTTCTCTCTTTCAGCCATCCAGCAGTGGCAGGGCAGCTGATCTGTTGGCCAGGGAGAGTGGTGTCGTACCTGGGTTTATTGGATTTGGTGTTTCGACCTCCAGTGACCCAGGATATGTACCTGCGGTCCAAGGAGCTGAAGAGATAGACAATCTAGTTGATGCAGACTTTCGCCTGGTCTTGCGGAAGTTGTCTAAGAGAGATACAGTTACTAAATTAAAGGTATGTTTTGCTGCAATCTGAACTCCATCTCAGTGTCCACAGTTTATGCATGAGCGTTTATTTTTAGGACAATTTAAATGTTTGATGAGTGAGCAATGTCAGTGTAATCTCTGGTAAGCACACATTTTGTTGGTATGGAAGAGTGTCTACTAGTCTAAACACATTGGCTTCCATATGAATTTATTTTGTGAACTTGTTAATGAGCAGTATCCTTTTTCTCAGCCGGGGATTTTGTTGGTACCAGTGAATGTCCTCTAGAGAAGGCCATAAGTATTGGTTTGGTCTGACATGATGGATGTTACAAAATAACTCCTGCCAGAGTGATGAGGACCCTTACAGAAAGTGGAATTACTTTTAATGGTGTTATTATGTGAGAAGAAAGACCATGGAGCGATATCTGCCATTTCATATTTTTAAACAGGAAAACATTACAATATTGTACAAAAACGAATATAATTTATACATCTATAAAAAGATTTTTTGAAGAATATCTCAGCTCTGTAGTTCCATATAACGCAAGTGAATGATAACCAAAACTTTGAAGCTCCAAAAAGCACATTAACTCAGCATAAAATAAATCCATAAGGCTCCAGTGATTTAATCCATGTCTTCTGAAGGATCAGGATGCTAGACTGTGCTAGCAAGTGTAATCGAGCTTGTAATCATGATTGCCAAGGAGACTGCAGATGTCAAGGTTTATAGTGAAAATTTGTTTTGGTCTGGTCACAACAAAAACCATTTGGATCGCTTCAGAAGACATGGATTAAACAGCTGGAATCTTATGGATTATTTTATGCAGCATTTATGTGCTTTTGGAGCTTCATAGTTTTGTTCAGTTGCATTGTATGGACCTACAGAGCGGAGACATTCTTCTAAAAATCTTTGTGTTCAACATAAGAAAGATAGTCATAGACATCTGGGTGAGTATGAGGGTGAGTGAATGATGAGATCATTAAACATTTTGGGTGAACTATCCCTTTAATGTGTATTTCAGGCAGTGCAGGAGTTTGGAGTGATGTGTCAAGAGCGCCAGTCTGATGTTGTGAAAGGTGTCCTCCCGTACTGGCCCCGGATATACTGCCGAATATCAGTGGTGAGAAAATAATATTAATATTACATGATTGCTTTTCTTTATAGCAGCACAGTTGTGTATTTGTAACTATAAACAGTAGCACATTTCCATTTTTTAAATGTACTGTTTTTCTTTTTTTATCAGGACCATGACCGTCGTGTGCGAGAGGCCACACAGCAGGCCTTTGAGCAGCTGATTTTAAAAGTGAAGAGGAATCTGGCCCCCTACCTGAAGAGCATCATGGGTCACTGGCTTATCGCTCAGTGTGACACATACTCTCCTGCAGCATCGGCCGCCAGCGCTGCTTTCCAGGCCTCCTTTCCCCTTAACAAACAGGCTGAGGCCATCAGCTTCTGTAAAGATGAAGTTCTAAATGTAAGATAAAGCGTTTGTGTACAGTGAGACTAAATTATATCACTCACTAAAGCAACACTCACTGCCCACAACATTTTTGGTTTAAAAACTGACTTTAACATTGCAGAGACAAATGAGTTCATATCTTTTGTGATCCTCAGGTTCTTCAAGACAGTCTGCTAAAAGAAACAGCTGACACTCTTAGTGACCCACAGTAAGTGTGTGTTATGTACAGAATGAACTTGATGGTCATTTGCAGGGCTCAAAAAATAAGGATGGCCTGGGGCCAGGATGGCCCACTTGATAGAGCTATCACTTGCTCTTTCGGGACAGTGCTGCGTCATCAGTTTGATCAGACCTTCATTGATCATACATATCTTTTTATTTATGCCTTGCAAACTTTGATATATTGCCCTACTTTTAATGTTTCTTTGTGTAGGAGTGTGCCAGAAGAGGAAAGAGAGGCTAAGTATATCCGTCTGCTGACCAGCTCTCTGTTGGCCCTCAAGAGACTGCTTAGTGTTTTACCTGAACAGGACAGAGAGGTGCTAAAGGAGCGGCTGACTCAGCTCACCACACAGGGCAAGTTCTGGAAGTACAGCAAACACCAGACTCCACAGGTAAGCCAGATATTCACTTTGTGTAAAGTGCTACCATTGTTAAGTGTGAAATCTCATTGGCCCAAAATGCAACAAATATGCTCAACAAACATTAGCATTGATTTGTGTTGCTTCACAAAGTATTTTACTTTCAACAAGGGCAGAACAATTGCTTGACCCTGGAAACTTTTTGTCTGGTGCCTTGTTAAGATATGGCCTTATCAGCCCTTAATATGAAACGTTTCCAAATTTTTGCCAGTATAATTTATTTTATCTTAAGGAGTCACATCAGGTGTTTTTATTGATACTATGTTGGCTCTTTTATTTTCTAGATTCGAGGGGCGTTCTTTGAGGTGATAGCCACGATGTGCGTGCACACGCCCCAGCTGATCCAAGCAGAGGCAGCTCGAGTGTGTTCTGCTGTGCTGCTGTCAATTGACGACACCGACCCAGTGGTGTTGCCACCTCTGTGGGAGGCGGTACTCCATATTCTCTCCTGTGTTGAGGTAAGACTGATTGTTTATTATACAGATGACTGTAAAATGCATCCCATATTGTTTTGCATTATAATTATACTGTACATTATTGCACCTTTATTTATCCTATTGTTAGTGCTGTTCAAACTCACTCTTATCACATTGACTAACCAGAACTTTTCTGATTTCATGCAGAACTGTTGGACACATGTTAGTGCCAGAAAAGGTGTGATGCCAAAGCTCTGGGTGCTTCTTAAAGAGGGAGGTCGAGGTTTGGCGACAAGTTTGCACCCAAATTTGCTCCCTTTCATCAGCAAACTTCCAGCAGAGGTCACCCAGCCTGAACTGGACTTTGCTAGAACTTTCCTCACATCAGTCATTCAGGGGTAAAGTTTTGTGAATTCTAAATGTGTTTGTTGTTTTGTTTGTACATTTTTGTACAGTTAATTACTTGGAGAATGAAAAACCAAACCTCCTTTTTTATTAAGTTGGCTTGTGAGAGCCAACTTACTGAAATCCTACTTAAACTTATTATTATACCGATTCTTCTTCTTATTCTTCTTAGCGGTGAAATTTCGGTATCTAACTCCTCCTAGAGCTTTTAAGCTACAGGCACCAAACTCGGCACAGACCTTCAGACTAATCCCGAATAGTGTGCTATATCTTTTCTAACTGATCGGACTTACGGTTTTCCTAAAAATGACGATCAAACTCGAAAAAACTCCCATTGACTTAACATTGCGGAATGTTCAGAAATTTAAATCCCAACTGACATTTTCACACACACAGACAAAAAGGGCCTGTCAGCCCTGCATCTCTCCCTCTCTCTCTCCCTCAGAGGATTTATTTTATCAAGCAGCCAAAAAGTAATGACCTAAAATCTTCATAGCCACATGCTAAAACATGCTAAAAACGTGCTAGCATCTATCTGAGGGTCAATATCTATCTATCTATCTATCTATCTATCTGAGGGTAAATATCTCTCTCTCTCTCTCTATCTATATCTATCTCTCTATATATCTAAGGGTAAATATCTATCTATCTGTCTATCTATTTAGCAACTAAGTTAAACTTTTTTAACACTACACTGTAGAACTGGCTCATTAGAGTCATTAATTTGGGAATCAGACTACACTGGTCACACTGTATGTTTCACATTTTAGATTCAAAAGAACTGGCTCATTAGAGTCATTAATTTGGGAATCAGACTACACTGGTCACACTGTATGTTTCACACTAGATTCAAAAGAACCGGCTCATTAGAGTCATTAATTTGGGAATCAGACTACACTGGCCACACTGTATGTTTCACACTGTAGATTCAAAAGAACCGGCTCATTAGAGTCATTAATGTTGTAATCAGACTACACTGGTCACACTGTATGTTTCATACTGTAGATTCAAAAGAACCGGCTCATTAGAGTCATTTGTTTGGGAATCAGTCTACACTGGTCACACTGTATGTTTCACACTGTAGATTCTAAAGAACCGGCTCATTAGAGTCATGCTAATTTGGGAATCAGACTACACTGGTCACACATGCTATGTTTCACACTGTAGATTCAAAAGAACCGCTCATTAGAGTCATTAATGTTGTAATCAGACTACACTGGTCACACTGTATGTTTCATACTGTAGATTCAAAAGAACCGCTCATTAGAGTCATTTGTTTAGGAATCAGTCTACACTGGTAACACATGCTAAGCATCGCCTAGCGAAGTGCTAAAACATGCTAAAAACGTGCTAGCATCATGCTAACACATGCTAGCATCGCCTAGCGAAGTGCTAAAACATGCTAAAAACGTGCTAGCATCATGCTAACACATGTTAGCATCGCCTAGCAAAGTGCTAAAACATGCTAAAAACGTGTTAGCATCATGCTAACACATGCTAGCATCGCCTAGCGAAGTGCTAAAACATGCTAAAAACATGCTAGCATCATGCTAACACATGTTAGCATCGCCTAGCGAAGTGTTAAAACATGCTAAAAACGTGCTAGCATCATGCTAACACATGCTAGCATCGCCAAGCGAAGTGCTAAAAGATGCTAAAAACGTGCTAGCATCTATCTGTCTGTCTATCTATCTGAGGGTCAATATCTATCTATCTATCTATCTATCTATCTATCTATCTATATATTTGAGGGTCAATATCTATCTATCTATCTATCTATCTATCTGAGGGTAAATATCTATCTATCTATATCTATCTATCTATCTGAGGGTAAATATCTATCTATCTATCTCTCTATCTATCTGAGTGTAAATATCTATCTATCTATCTATCTATCTATCTAGTATCTATCTATCTATCTAGCAACTAAGTTAAACTTTTAACTACTTTAAACTACAAACTACTTTAAATTTTAAACTAATTTAAACTTTAAACTCATTTAAACTATAAACTACTTTAAACTACAAACTACTTTAAACTTCAAACTAATTTAAACTTTAAACTCATTTAAACTATAAACTACTTTAAACTTCAAACTACTTTAAACTATAAACTACTTTAAAATTCAAACTAATTTAAACTTTAGACTAATTTAAACTTTAAACTAATTTAAACTATAAACTAATTTAAACTTCAAACTACTTTAAACTTCAAACTTTCTGGTCCAAACTTTCACAAGCCAACTTAAAGTTTGTCTCGACGAACTTTTTCTAGTTAATCTATACATTTTGTATTTATATTTTAATATACATTCAAATGTATAATCATTTAAATAATTTAAATGAATTATTAATTTATAACATTTTAATTGATATTATATTATACATAATATATAAACAAACTAATTACTTATAGAATGTACACACAAACCTCTTATTAATGTATAACTTATTAATTGGTATTTTATTATTAATAATGTATCTATAATTTATAATACATTTATAAATGTAATTCATTAATATTTTACAATTAATTACTTGGAGAATGTAAAAACAAACCCTGCTTTTATTAATGTATAACTTATTCATTGATATTTACAATTAATACTTATTCTATCATTTATTTAATATTTTTTAACTTTCATTTACATTTTAATTTATAACTTCGTTGGGCAAATAGGGAGCCCCACTGAAGTTGTGAATTCAAAATTTACATTTTTATACAGTTAATTACTTAGGAATGAAAAACCAAACCTCTTTTATTAATTGATAGCTTATTCATTTATATTTTATTATAATTAATGAATCTATAATTTATAATACGTTTATATCTTTCATTAACATTTCTGAACTTTGTACACTTAAATTTGTACATTCATGTATGATCCAGATTGTCCAGTGAGCGTGCCATGTCCAGTCCCTCAGAGTGTGCTGCCATCATTTTTGCTACGATGGAGTGCTTGCGTTTTATCATGCTGCAGAATGCTGGAGATGAGCAGGAGCAGAAAAGCATACAGATCATGCTCATCTCAGAACAGGTCTGTTGGTCATGAGGAGAGTAGTCTCTCAGAGTTTAACTTGGACAATGGGCTTAAAGTCTGTTCCACTTCACAGCTTATTCAACAACAGACAACTTTGACTGCAAGAGCTTGTCTGATTGACATTTAATGCCACCAACCACCATGAATTATGTGACATTTCTGGGCGTATTAATTTGAAATCTATGATACCACCATAATATACTGGAATGGAAATAACTCATTCAAATAATGGCATAGCAGTGTCCAGAGTAGGTTATACAGGCAACATTGAAGAATATTTTAGAAAATGTGTGTAGACTTCAAAATATCTGTCCATCCAAATATAAGTGCTGATTATTTCACCGACATAACTTTACATTTTACAGCTCTTGAAACAGCAAAAGATGTATTTATTGTGTGTGTGTGTGTGTTTATATATATAGGTTTGAGCCTCATATGTCTTTCTCTCGCTTCACAGCTCCTGCCATTGATTGACAGAGCTTTGGGGAACCCATCGCTGCAGGCTGGCCCTTTGTTCCTTCAGGTCTCCGATATGCTGCTGTCATGGGAGAAGCGTGCGGCTGGGAAAGAAGCTGCCACCTTCCAAAGGCTGCTCTCAGACTTCTGGAAGGGTTTGAGTCGACTGTGTACATGCTACGTTGACTGTGAAGAAGCTGATCAAACCGCTTTGGAGGGCATTGCGTTACTCCTTCAAATTATGCAGAACCCAAACAGCTGTACCATTAAACAGAACAAGAAGAAGAAAGCTGTGAAAATCTGCTTCACGGACCAAGAAGAAAGAAGCCAAGGGGAGGAACCTCAAATGGCAACTCCAGTGGTGGAGTCCACGGATGGGCAAGAGAAACAAGACTGTCCCTTGAGAACCGGACACCTGTTGGATTTGGTGTGCCAGTTGGCCAAGCTCAACATGGTGTACGTGAGCGAACGAGACTCGGAAAGACACCTGCGGTTTTTGTCTCAGCTGCTTGGGGCATTTCCAAGCCCTCAGGTGTTCCAGGTGCTGTTGAAGCTGGAGGAAATGAAGCCTGAAATGGGGTTGGAGCTTGGGCCGCTTGCTGAGAGCCCAGCTGTCCACTTCCTCCTACAGAGAGTGGCTGTGTGGCTGAGACAGGAAGGCAGGAGCGACACAGACTTTCTGGTGGACATGGTGTTCAGTTCTCTGCGGTGCTGCAGCTCCAGTGCGGAAAAGACGGTGATCCTCAACCACATCAGCGTAAGAAAGTGATATATTGAAGCAAAAACCATGAGAGGCCATGTGTTAGAATGATTTTACCACTCAGGATTCCCACAGTCATGTAAATACTGGAAGTATCAGGGAATTATAAAATCTGTGATTTCCAGGCCTTGAAAAGTCATAAAATCTTAGAAGTCATGAAATAGTATTTCTATAGTGAATATAATTTTTTTTGCCCTGCTTCAAGATATTTAACTGGCTAGGTATTGCACTATGTGAAACATTAATCTGTCTATTTATATGGAGAACAACAACAATAATAATCAAATGACTGATTTTTTTATTTTTTTTTGTCTCTTTATAACAGAGGGATTGGAATTGGGCTGTGACTCTTCAACTTATCGAAAAGGTACCTGTTATTTTTACGACTTCTTTTCAATCACGTTGTATTTGTTTGAGTACTCTTTGCGCTAACTAAATATTTTCTTTCTTTTCCAGGCTTGTGCAGATCCTGTCCGTGTGGAGGTGTGTGCTGGCTGGCTGAGGGGCCCAGTGTTAGGGGAGAGGTTGGTGGGTTTGGCTGGAGAGCTGTGTGCAGTGGGTCTTCTTGAATCCTCCTCCTCTCTTCTGTCTTCCCATCACGGATGGCCTCTTATCAGCCTCGCCTTGTCACAGCAGCACAATAATGGTGAGGCAAATTTCTGCATACAATCAGATGAAATTAACCAATAATATAAAAGCCTGATATGTTTCAATTCAGACAAATCCAGATATGTGCAATTTAAGCCCCACCATATAAAAATATTTAAATGACAAATGTCATTGAGCACCCTGAATTGTACACTCTCCTGGTTGCTCTTGATCTTCACCTAGTGGTGAAGCCTTGTAGCAGCAAGTGAAGATTGTGCATCGGCGCTCTACTGCTTTCCTGCAATGCCAGGATGTACAAGGTTAAATTTCCTACCGAATTTGGACCACTGAAATTTTAGAGGAGAATTTGTGATATATTATGGACCACATATTACTTGGCCAATAATAAAGGTGAAATTTAAATATAACTGAATATTTTTTTATGTAAACTTTGGAATGTCAGTATTTAATTTTTAATGATTCAGTTTTGTGCAAAATGTTTTCATTTGAAATATTCACAGAGTATGGATCTCTTTAAGAAAGTAAGCCATGCCTTTGTCTAAATTACACAGTAAATGGTGTTTTCCTGCAATTTTATCACTCGCCAGAGCCTCTCATAGGCAAGATGTATGTGGAACAGATTATTGACAAGCTCCACGCCACCCTGTCGGAAGCGAAGGGCATGTCAGACGCTGGGAACATGGAGCCGCTGGTCTCTTTCATCTCTGATGTGGCTGCCACCTTCTTCTCTTCAGTTAAGAGCTGCCTGCTGCTGGCATCTGCTGAGGAGCTGCTTATTACTGTTTTCCAGCTGTGTGCCCAGAACCAAACCATCACTCACCTCTCAGGTAAATACTGCAGTCTTTTGAAATAGTTCCAGAATTTCCCCCAGAAATTGTGTCCCCCACCCCCGCTATACTTGGTACACATCCATCCATCCATCCATCCATCCATCCATCCATCCATCCATCCATCCATCCATCCATCCATCCATCCATCCATCCATCCATCCATCCATCCATCCATCCATCCATCCATCGCTCTTGAAATATTACTCTCCACTGGTACCATAGTTAAACACATTCTAAACACCTAAAATGAGTGAAAACCATATTATACACTATCACATTTAAATGTTACTAACTGTGTTTGCTAAAGCATTTAAGTTAAAAGGATGTCTGCTGTGGTGTGTGTGTTTCTTGGCTGCTCAATAGATGCTCTCCTCCTGAAGCTGAAACACGCCTACGCAGCTGGAGTTCATTCGTTGATCACTCACTTGGGTGCAGGAGTCACGAAGGGCACCCTCCTCCACAGTGTTGCAGTCTGGGTTAAAGGTCAGCTGCTCACCGCGCCTCTGACAGTCAAAAGGTTTGGCCTCTTTTAACAGTAGTCTCAAGATAAATGATTATATATTTTTGTATTAATTTTTTTGTGTGAAAATAGTACAACTTGCAGTTTCAAATGCTAAACACATAAACATCCCAAATAAATGGCAACTTAACTCTTTAACCATATGTTTTGTTAAAAAAATTGTTTATACTTTAATTGTTTGGCTTGTGGACAGTAAAAAAAAAAACAATACATCATTGCAGTATGTGTTTATAGAGTTGCAATGTTAGAATTTACATTCTTAATGTAAATTCTAAGATTTAAGTCATTAATCTTACAGTTAATACAATATCTCTTTGTTTAAACAATGGCCCTTAACACTTACTTGGTTTGCTAATATCAAATCTTAACTTGTACTACACATAAATAACTAATATTAGTATTATATTCATGCTGTTTAGCCACAGTGAGTCTGGTTTCCCCTAAGGTTATTTTTCTCTATTAACCAACATCTTATGGAGTTTTGTGTTCCTTGCCACAATCGCCTTCAGCTTGCTCACTGGGTGTCTAAATATAAATATAATTATTTTCTATTATTTATTTTAAGGCACAATTTACAATCATGTCTTTTTTTTTAACCATGCTATTATGACTCAAAGACATAACTGTAATTACAGTTTTTTCTGTAAAGCTTCTTTGAAATGATGTGTGTTATAGCGCTATACATGACTTTTTTTTTGTTTTTGTGTGTGCTGAAAATGTAAAAAAACAAGGGGGCTTTAGATCCTCCAAACCCATATTTTTCACCTAGATTCAGTTTAGTCTGTTGTATATCACAGTCTCCAGGTTCTTGTGCAGGCTGTGGAGAGTCTGGTCCAGACTATCAGCTCAGCCCAGAAGAGCAGCCATCTCTTGTCTCAGTTCATCTGCTGTCTGACCCCTACTGAAGAGGAGTGGCGCCGCATCAGACAGGCCATGCCTCCACAGGTTCTCAACCAATCACAAATGACACTTGAATAAAGCAAACTTGCCAAATGCAGTGCTAATGATTTTAGAGTTTAATCATGGATTCATACCAGCTTTTTTTTGGTGCAAGCAATCTGCCGTGTTTATTTACGCATTTATGTTGGTTTTCTGTGAATAAATTCCAGTATACCTGTTAAACAAATCAGCTTTCACTATGTATCTCTGCAGTGGGTGAAACACCCTCTACTGTGTGGCCATCTCCGAGTGACGGGTGACTATCCCAGTATGGATGTGTGGAAATTTAAGGCATCCAACAGGCTGCCTGCCCACCTGTGTTTCAGTGCAGTACTGGGCAAAATCATTCTTACTGCAGTGTCAGCTGATGACCAGCTGGTGGAGCCAGACTTCCCTGAAATTCCTGATATCAAACACATAGGTGAAAACATCCTCAAAAACAGATGCACACTTGCTTTACACATGCAGAATAAAGTGTAAGTGAAAGCATCTGCTCTCAGACACATGGAGCAGATA
This sequence comes from Xyrauchen texanus, assembly GCF_025860055.1. Taxonomy (NCBI): domain Eukaryota; kingdom Metazoa; phylum Chordata; class Actinopteri; order Cypriniformes; family Catostomidae; genus Xyrauchen; species Xyrauchen texanus. The sequence goes on along the minus strand of NC_068319.1, from coordinate 18,318,186 downwards.
ATAAAGGGGTGGTTCACCCAAAAATGAAAATTCTGTCATTATTTACTCATCCTCATGTTGTTGCAAACCCGTATGACTCCCTTCTGTGAAACACAAAAGATGATGTTCAGCAGGATGTTAGCTTCAGTCACCATTAACTTTCATTACATATTTGTTTTTCCATACGATGAAAGTGAATAGTGACTAAGGCTAACATTCTGTCTAACATCATCTATTGTGTTTTGCAGAAGAAAGTAATTTTTGGGTGAAATATCTCTATAAGGGATTTGCTCTATACATTTAGGTGATGCAAGTTCTAGTCCACCCTGTGACGTGTCCCCATCCTGTTCCCCATTT